>NC_134267.1:103451302-103751302 GCF_031893055.1 Leptodactylus fuscus
GATCTTAAGACGCACCTTATTGCGATCTCAAAGTTCCTCATCCCCCAGAAGTGGCTGCAGACCACTGCTCCTTCCCACGCTGAGTGGGTAGCTAGAGTCAACCAAGTTTGTAGATTTGAGGAGATTTCGAGTTGGGCGTCGGGTAACCATTCTTCATTCCTGAGGACCTGGTCTCCCTGGCTTTGGTTTGCTAAGCTCAGATGTCAGGTTTGGTGCTACTCGAATGCTTTGTCTACACTGTTTTACCCCCCTCTTCCCTCCCTCCTTTTTTTCTTTCCTTTCTCTTTCTTTTATAAAATGTTAAAAATGTTGGCCTTCTTTTCTTGGGGGGTTCCATCGTGCGACTCCCCTCCTGGAAGTTATACATTGCATGTTTGTATTATTCTTTTTGTTGTGCCAATCTTTAAATAAAGAGTTGATAAAAAAAAAAAATATCATTTCAATATATAAACACCTCTCACTCATCCATTCATCCTGCTAATGGTAGTGTAGGGCAATATCTAATACACATTTTTCCTCCTATTATTTATCCATATTGATGTGGTTCTTCTGAACTATATGGTTTTTTTCAGTTAGGCAGATCGGCAGGGGTACACATCTTTCTGATCATGGTGGAGGAGCTGTATTGATTGACTGGCATTATCTAACACTGGAATTTTATCAGATTAATATCTTTCTGTACTATATCAAATGTGGTCAATCTAGTATTTCTACAATATGAATGCTGCAACTGTATATGTATCTGTTCACGAAGGACTTCTACCTAAAAATACCTAAAACAGATCTAATAATATATACACGAGCAGACATTTTATGCAAGATTTCAAGATAAGCCCATAGGACAGCCTGTTATACATATGAGTGCTTAAATGGTATTATATATGTTATATGATGAATTGCATCTTAGCGTCCTTAAGACTAAAGTCAAACAAGTTGTTGTCTGCTGCAGGATGTCACAGCAGACCCACCCACAACAAAAAAGCTTGAGGTTAAGGTCCAACATTTAAAAAAACAGCTTTGACCATAGCGGAAATGCTGCAACAATATACGCTGCATTTTACATTACCTGCTAAGTGGATGAGATTCTGGCTACTCCCATCCACACGTCGCATAAAAGAATCTGCAATGGAAATGCTCACGCTTTTGTAAGTCGCAGTATGTCAATTAGAACTTTGGAAATGCCTTTTCTGTATAGGTATAATAGAGTCAGAAAGTCTACAGAGTTTTCCTGTGAAAAACGTTGTGGAAAAAAAAACAATGCATTTCAGGTGTGGTCTTTTCCGCATTGTTTTTTGGATGCGGCTTGCTCCATGGGGCCCAGCTGGCAAGAAAAAATGCAGCAGTAATTGGCATGCGGTGTGTTGTTTGTGCAATGTAAAACAAATCCCATCCACTACACTGCTACTGTACTATAGTTGGCAGCATCCCGGAGTGAACTGCTATTTTTTGTTTCTGTCCTTTATACCTGCAGGTTGTCTTGGTTTGTCCTGGCTTATATGTTCTGTGTTAAATGTAAATTGTTTTGCAACTTTCTCTGTAATTTTCCCCCTCTGCAGTTCAAATATGTGCCTTGGTTCAACCCTGGCCAATCACAGGCCACTGGCCAGGGTTGTAAAGAGACTATAATCTCCTGTGGCAGTTACAAATTCAGTCTAGTGTTTGCAGCCTAGTGTGAGCAGCCATCCTGCACATGTCCTGCAGTGCTGTGCAGAGGGAGAACTTAGACAGATTTCCAGCGGTCACCAGTTCAGCACCTAGGAGGAATTCTTTATGTCCCAAGTTCATCCGGAGACAGTCCCTGAGACAGGGGGAAAATCTGATGCGTCTCTGAGAGACATCTGCCATCCGTGCCAGTAGGAGCAACAGAGATCCCTGACAGGAGTAGCTCATTCGGGCCTAGTTTCCAGGTACCCAGGTCCCTAGCAGGACTCTTTGTCCCCTATCCACTGATACTGGGAGTGGTATGAGAGGAGTAGTGGAAGTGTTTTTCTGCAGTCTGTGTTTTCCCTGGCAATCCTCCTATGACCAAGGCACTGGGAATTGAACTGTATGTAACACCGTTTGCAAGCTGCTGGTGAAACTGTTGATACTGTTAATAAAGAGTTCTTTGGTTAACCCTGCAACACTAGACTCCTGAGTCATTGCCTGTATTACCATCAAGGGCCCTTCTGAACACCATCATACCGGCTCAGCTAGGAGAGGTCCCCTCTCTGAACTAGAAGTGCGCAGAGGAAACAAGACCACTATCATCTCCATCAGGTAGTGCTGTAGGACCCCTCCTTGGCTGTGCACGGCCCTGGAGAGAGATTGGAGTGTGTGAGCAGTGTCCCCGGCCTAGCAGGTGGCATAGCCAGTGTCATAATTTCTCTCATCTCCGATCTTCTCCACTGGGCTGCAGCATAGCATGTTAATCACCTCATATCTTTTTAATTATTAGTGCTTGTATGATCAACATGAGGGTCAGAGGCTTTCAAAGCCATACTAATGGAAAGTAATACATGTTGACACCCCACATCACACACATCAAAGCTAAGATTAATGACCCCATCCAACAATTACATCCTCTAAAGTAGCAACACTTAGGTTGGGTTCCAGTATAACAAATGATCTTTTACTTTCTCTAGTTCTCTAAACCAACTTAGGCACTGACTACACTCCCTATCTTTTCATGTCTTATTTATAGCAAATTACACTTCTGAAGGTGAAATGATCAAGGCATCAACACATAAATGAATAACACTACTTTGAACTCAGTATTACTCTCTGAAAGGATTGTCTCACAATTACAACATATTATCTATCCTCTGAATTCTGGGATCCTTAGTGATTAAGAGAAAGAGAGCCTGTAAATACCCTATGTGAATAGAGCAGTGGTGCATATGCTTAACCACAGAAATTGACATGCATTCACAAAACTTTTCAACTCACATGAGGCACTTGGGGGCACTTGCAGGACCACATTCTCTTCATTGTTTTGGATAGAGGATAAATGTCATTATGGGAAAACCTCTTTAAGCCGGGGCCTTTGGGGAATAAACGCTGCAGCATTTTACAATCATTGCAGAGTCTATTGAATCCACAAAAAATATGCACAGCAGAAACGCTGTAATTTCCAATAATGTTGCAGTAGAAATCGCAGCATGTCAATTATTCCTTTGGAAACACTGGCATTTTCCCTATAGGTATAATAAGAAACCTCTGCAGACTTTTTGTGAAAACCGCTTTGGGAAAAACCCTGATGCGCTGCCGAAGCAGTTATTACAGCAGAGCTTCTTTGCTGCGGATCGCTACATGGGTCCTTAGCCTTAATGTTAAATATGTTATATTGAATTCCCCTTAACACAGCAGAGTAAATGTATTGTTGGCCAAATTTCCCCAGTGGACATTTACTACTTGGCCAAGATTTTCAGAAACCAGTGCCACAGTCATCATTTCATTTCACTGGTGGATCCAGTAGATGGCGCTGCCTCCTGTGATTGTTAGCATGTTAGCACTACCCGCTGTGTCCACGATAAATCAGATGGGTTAGGGTTACATTTAGGGTATGCATAGTTAGTTTACCTGAATTAGAGCTAATATGCAGTAACTCAGCATATGGATGCATAGAAAAATATCCCTATTATATATCACCCTGAACCTGAGGATTACCCTACTTGTGAAGCTAATTGTCTGTAATCCTGGGTTGGGTTGGGTTCATATATACCTGTTTTTTCAGGCTTCTGGCCACAGTAACAGCAATGACTCACTAATAAAGTACAACATCTCAAATATTATAATGGTATGGTCGTAGAAGAATAAACAGAGAATCAAAATTCATATTCCTGGCTCAAGAGGCCAGACAAGTCTGAACTGTGCCATAGTAATTCACAGGACATAGAGTCTCGCTTTTCAAAGTTAATCCGAATGGCTCTGTCCCTCTTCCCTCTACTCCATTATGTTAGACACTGATTTACAGCATTGCTTCAAATGCTGGAAGTACAGTATGTGGTATTTGAAATAATAATCCGGAAAATATGCAAATCTGTTTCCAAGATGTAAATAGAAAAACAGTGCCTCTGCTTGCTGCCCATAATCCACCAGTGGAGCGAAAACGGCTTTGTAAGTCTCCATACGCCTGTGAAGTGCTCACTCCTTAAGAAGTGATATTATCCTGCCTGTGAAGGTGCTCACTCCTTAAAGGGGCTCTATCACTGGGAAAAGTCATTTTAACTAATCACATCCTTGCATAGTCTTTAGAAATGCTACTTCACACTTACCTTTAGTATGTAGATTGCCTCAGTGGTTTCTGAATAAGTCCGTTTTTATTCATATGCTAATGAGCTTCCAGCCAGCACAGGAAGTTCCCAGCAGCCTCCTCTCTCCTATTATCTCCTATGTGTGTGAGGCAAACAGGAAGCTGAGTCATCAGCAACAGCAGCCTGTGCTGTATACACCCATAGGAAACAATAGCAAAGAGGGTGCACGATGCATCGTGCACCAGTGTAATTAGCATATTAATAAAAACGGACTTATTCAGAAACCACTGAGGCAATTTACATACTATAGGTAGGTGTGGAATAGCATTTCTAAAGGCTATGCAAGGATGTGATTAGTTAAAAATTACTTTTCCCAATGATAGAGCCCCTTTAAGAAGTGATATTATCCCCAGAGCATTTGAAATAGCCACATAAATAAATTTCTAAAAGGGTAACCCCCAGCACCCAGAAGGAGCTACCATGCTCAATAAAGAACCCAGGTTATCATTACCATTGTATAAATCTAATATGCCAACTGTACTTCCAACCACAATACATTTCACAGGGGAGGAAAGTGAACACTTCACATTATCTGGAAGTGATACAGGCACGGCCTAGGAAAAATCATCTGCTGTGGGATGGTTGTCTATACTTTGAAAGTTTCTCCAGTATATGAAAAAAACCTTTTATTTCCATGCTGCTGCTTTGGAAGTCTCCACTGGTTTTAGTTTATTTATGTGCAGTTTATCACGTGCCATCTACTCACATGAGCAATGTACCCAATCACTGGCCTTAGCAGCCTTGAGCCATACAGGCAGAAGAGAGTGCTGAGGCCAGTGACTAGCTGCAGTAGTCATGTGAATAGGAGGCATGATCAGAGGTGCATAGAATTAAAGAGATCCTGCCAGGGACTACTAGAGTAGACTACAAGAATAGTATTGCTGCAGTAGCTGGAAATGAAACCTTTCCCGACATCCAACGTGATAGCACAGCGGATGTTAGGTCTTTAAATATGGCAGCTGCTTTGGACCCGAGCAGCCACCAAATCACTACTGTATTATATAGCAGAGAACTGGTAGCAATGCCTGCAATCCATGTCCACAGGCATTAACCTTGTTAATGGCTCAGTGATAGATAACCGAGGGACCATTTGGGGGTGGATTTCCAGCTCCCAGACAAATATACAGAAGCAGCAATCCATTACTATAACATCAGGAAGGATCCCAGACTTGTCTTCTATATCCAGGGTTACTGCCGTTTTTTTGCCTCTCATAAAAAGTGATCAAAACATAACACATTCCTCAAGATTGTATAGATAAAAAGGACATCCAGCCGTGCAAAGAAGCACACCTTATGTAGCCCCGTATACAGAAATATATAAAATGTATCCAAGTAAAAAAGACTACCTGGCGACCGTGTAGGAGACCTCAAAGGGGACTCTGTGTAGACAGTTGCAGCTCTTACCCGGACACCGACCTGGCAAGGTGGTGAGCTACTATGTAAAATGGAGAAAAAAAAACAGGACAAATGTAGAGTGTTACTGTGGCAAAATAAGCCAAATGCAATTGCAGAGATAGGCTAAAAGACCATGTTTATTAAGTTCCAATGACAGTATAAAAATTGGCTACGCGTTTCGATGGCGATTCGGCATCTTCCTCAGGCCAAGAAATCCTGTATTGTCAGAGCGTGGGAACCAACTCCAAGAAATCCTGAATTGTCAGAGTGTGGTAACCAACCCTGGTTATTTTGCCACAGTAGTGCTTTACATTTGTCCCATTTTTTTTCTCCATTTTACAAAATATAAAAAAGTGTTGTATTATTTAAAATGAGTTTAAATATACTAAAATCTATATAAATTTGGTATCACCGTAATTGTGCCGATCCATTTAATTCAGTGCATGTCATTTTGGCTTCAAAATGAACGCCATAAAAATGAAGCCAAGAAAAAAGTTGCACAAATGCAGTTTTCCTCTAATTCCACCCCATTCAGATTTCCAGCTTCCCAATACATCATATAGAATATTAAATGATTCTATAATGAAGCAATTTGTCCCACAAAAATTAGCCCTCATATGGCCCTGTGAACAGAAAAATAGAAAAGTTATGGGGCTTGCAAGGTGGGGAGTGAAAACAAAAATCGATAAATGTCTGTGAAAGGTTTAAGAGGAGAGTTATAGTTTTTTGCCTTTCTTTAGATGAACATGTCTACCCTTTAGTCTTTATAGTGTATTTTACACACAACAGTGTATTAGAAGCGCCAACACAGGGTTGATGATTTGAATTTTTTTTTGGCGGATCGATTTTGGCAAGGGGGCATCACTGCGACCTTGTGACAGTTCTCACAAGAGCTATGAGTTGAGCAAGTATATAGTAAGTGCCATACACAGTTACTGATAATAATGCCACTGATGCACAACCAATGTAGATCAATCCTAGTTTTATAGTTTATCGCTGTAGGTGTATTTACTATAGTCGATAACTGAATAGCCAGCCAAAGGGTTAAGTGACAAATTCAGCTCTGCTACATGTATAGTTGCACACAAACTGTCTTCCTATTTCTGGAAATGTCATGTAACTTCTGTATTATGTAATCTTCAGATCGTTTATTCCATGCCTATATTGTGTGGCACATTACCAGTCACCCACTTACAACAATAAAGCCTGGCACCAAAACCTACATTATCTTATACCTGTGATTGGTACTTGAGCTCCAGTAAGACTTCTTCTCGGACTCTGGAGAAATTGCTTGGTACCAGCTGGGCACAGGGGAACTGTGCCAGGGTCAGCTTCCTGGCCTCTGCACTCATGTTCTTAAAGATAGCATAGCGATCCACACTGGCAAACTCGCTGACAGCACAGGCATAGTAGGAGCCATTTAACAGGGTGACTGCCAGCCAAGTGACTGGTGCCACCAGAGCTCTACCAGTGATATTGCCCAGCACAAAGCAGATGAGCTTATACTTCATGAGGAGGCTCTGCCGGCTCCTCTCCTGGATGCTGAAGTCATAGGTAGAGCCTGTGAACAGTCTCCAGGTATTGTCATTGAAGACGAAGCCCACAATGAGAAGGATCAAGGCTGGTACTCCCAGGAATGCCAGTCCATACCTCAGATTTTCTGTGGGGCTGCAGGGGCAGCTGAAGGCGAAGAAAGAGAAGAGCTGCTGCCCTCCCACTGTCAGTAAGGCCACTATGGCATTGAAGATGATGGATTCTTTGCTTTTGAGGAATGCTATGAGAGAAGTTAAAGACATGTCTGCTGCGTCCTGTACACTCCTCTGCTGGCAGCCTCTGTGTTATGTGGTCTGTCAGGCTTTACAGGGTGTGCCCAGCACACATCCTGCCTCCCAAACCAGCCCCAATTCTTCTACCTATTGTGTGTAGGAAGTATGCATTACCCTGTGTAATTGTATACTAGCATAGATATCACCACTCCCATCTCATCCTCTAAATCCACCCCTAGCCCTCCCCTCTATCCTCTCACCATGTACGAGCACCCACCAGGAGACATACATGAACAGAGGAGTCCTGTCTGAACTTTAAGGAAAAAGTAGCCTTGTTGCTATAACAGTCACTCGTCAGAAACTTAGAAAGTGAAAGCTGATTGGTTGCCATGGCTATATCCAAAGGATACTGGACTCCAACCTGTGCCCCCCCCCCCCCCCCCCGCCTCCAGATGTTGCAAAACTAGAACTGTCAGGCTGTGTTCACATCTGCGCCAGAGTCTCCCTTGTAGACTGTCACAGTATCTGCTGAAAATCATGGGAGGAAAAATTCCAACATGGAGGATTTTTTTCCTCTGCCGGTTTCAGTTTAAAAACAACAGACACTCAACAGACCTAATAATAGTTATGGGGTCCACGCAGGCTTTGTGTGTAACTGCTCTTTTAGCTATTGTAATGTTCAGATCCTCTGACAGACTTAACAACGAAGAGATAGCAAAAGTGTGATCCTAGTGTCAGCATGTTATCTCAATCTGTTTAAAGGGGATGTCCAACTCCTTAGTAAGTGATAATCCTGAGACCGCCACTAATCGGCTGTATGAAGTTGCTGTAGCACTAGTATGAGCGTCATGGCCATTTGTTTCAACCATAGCAACCATACAATGTATATACTGCCTTGTCTTATTCACTTCTATAAAACAAGGCTGTAATGACTTTCCATAGCCACTATGAAAAGGACCATGTGTGATGTAAACAATGGAGTGGTAAGAACTAGAGATGAGCGAACACTACTCGAAACAGCCGTTTCGAATAGCATGCTCCCATAAAAATGAATGTATGTAGCTGGCACGCGGGGGGGGGGGGGGGTTAAGCTACTGGCTGCCAGCAAAGTCTGCGTGCCGGCCGCTTCTATCCATTTCTATAGGAGCGTTCTATTCAAAACGGCTGTTTTGAATAGTGTTCGCTCATCTCTAGTAAGAACGCTTGTAAAAGCACTGCGGCCACTACAAGCAGCTGATCAGCAGCAGTCCTAGATGTTGGCCTCCACTGAGTTAGGACCTATGCTGAGTAAAAGTCATCAATAAAAAGTAGTTAGGCAATCCCTTTAACGTATCCACAGGAAAAGCTCTTAACGGAAGGATTAAACTGAAAAGACTAATGCCACAGGGTGTTATCCTTCATGCATAGGTATCCATGTGAAAAAAACCTCATTTTGGTTATCACTGTTGCCCTGCAGCGCTGGGGTCCTGGGTTTGAACCACGGTTAACTTCTGCAAGGAGTTTGTACGTTCTCCCTGTCTTTGCATGGATTTCCTCCGACCTGCCAAAAATTTACAAATATGTATGTAATGTCCCGGTACTGCTCGTCCCATTCCCTTTACTAGTCCTTGCAGACCGAGATGGTATGTACATTTGCATATAAGGTAAAGAGATTCCTCCCCCTTCATTCCTTCTATATATTTACCAGTGTTTCTATTTTACCAGAGCCAGCGCACGGGGGTCTATTAATGCGCCATCTTGTGGATGTTTTTGTGAACTACACCTGCCTATACTTGCCATTGTAATTTGAGTTGCCAGTGTACAGGAATGTCCAGTATGATCAGGTGACTTTCAGGACCAATCAAGCTCCCTTGACTGGCCTGGAGGAGGAGGAGTTACAGCCCCCTCGAGGGGGGTTGGGGACCTTTTGTCTGGGTCTTTTGGGTGGATCTAGAAAGACAAGACATGTGGAGCTAGCAGCACATGGGGAGCTGAAAATGGCAGCCAAGTCTCAGGGCAACGCATCCGTTATATTTTCTGCGCACATTCAGAAAGCAGAAACAACAGGAAAAAAAATGATGAATAGAATCCTTGACCGCTGACTGAGGACAGATGTGAACCTAGCCTTAGAAGTGAAATGCATGCTTCTGATTCCTATTACATAGTGTCATCCAAGCCTTGTATACTATGCATAGATCTAGAAGAATACAAAGCTATCCTCCCTTGCCCTGGTTTCCCGTGGCGGTTCTACCTTTTGACAAGTTTGATACTCAGTTCTGTGGCTGACCTACAGTAAAGGGTCAGTTCACACTTGAACTGCCCGCGCGGGTTTTGACGCGGTGAGCCGCGTCTCTCTCTTGTCAAAACCCGCCTGCCGCGACCATCGCGGTCGCGGCTTTCCCCTCCGCTGTCGGCTCAAATGAATGAGCCGACATAGGAGGGAGCTGCCGGGGGCGGAAGCCGCGCGGATGAGCCCGCGCGGCTTCCGCCTGAAGAAAGGACATGTCCTTTCTTTTCTCCGCTAGCGGCAGCCCGGTGGTCTACATAGACCACCATTGTAAAGGGGCGGATTTTGAAGCGAAATCCGCCCCTTTGTTCACGTGTGAACTAGCCCTAAAGTTCCACAGTTGTTGAACACCATTTTTTGTAATGTATACAGGTTCAAAATTATGTTGATTCACACCTTAAAGTCACAAAAAAAGAAGACAGTATCTTACCCATAAGGAGTCTATTGCACATTTTGTCTTTGAGCTCTACTTTGTCCACCCCATCTGACCTGAACTAAAAGAGCATTATGTGGTATCATGGCATCTCGTCTGCTGATCACATAGTTTTTCCTTCAACTAGAAGTAGAGTAGCAGTAACACCCTATGGTAGTCACATGGCCCTGCCCCTCTGATTACAGGATATGAATCCTGTAACTGTCCTGCTACGCCAGGTACACATGAAGATATAGACCATGGGCAGTTGTTAGGGAACACTTTATTATACAGTGTTAAAAAATAAAATTTCATCCCTAATGTGCTTCAGTGGACCCTAGGCTTTCCCCTCATTATTACATTGCTATTGACAAAATAGGTTGATTCTTGTGACTGCAACTAGTTTTGTGATGACTAAACTTCTAGTTTAAGGGATCACTGTTTTTCACCCTCAATCCCCCAAAGAGGTATAAACTTTGTTGCATAAGGCTCCCCATGTCATGATCCACAAAATCGTCAGCTCTTGACATCCGGACACAGCAGTGATGACAGGATCAGAACAAGACTAGCTGGTGAGACTGGACAATGAAGCAAGGATTGGAACATGGGGTATGGAACAGGAACACAAGACTGGAATGTGAACACTGAAAAGGCAAAAACATGGAACAGAGCTCAGAAATATGGTTGTGGCACGGCATTGGTATGTACTCATCACACAATGTAATCGATGCACCTGGTCTAGAACAAATCTGGGGGTCCATTACTGAGAATTCATGTTAGGAAAGATCCTAACCAAACCAAAGATCAAGACTAGAGATGAGCGAACACTAAAATGTTCGAGGTTCGAAATTCGATTCGAACAGCCGCTCACTGTTCGAGTGTTCGAATGGGTTTCGAACCCCATTATAGTCTATGGGGAACATAAACTCGTTAAGGGGGAAACCCAAATTTGTGTCTGGAGGGTCACCAAGTCCACTATGACACCCCAGGAAATGATACCAACACCCTGGAATGACACTGGGACAGCAGGGGAAGCATGTCTGGGGGCATAAAAGTCACTTTATTTCATGGAAATCCCTGTCAGTTTGCGATTTTCGCAAGCTAACTTTTCCCCATAGAAATGCATTGGCCAGTGCTGATTGGCCAGAGTACGGAACTCGACCAATCAGCGCTGGCTCTGCTGGAGGAGGCGGAGTCTAAGATCGCTCCACACCAGTCTCATTTCAGGTCCGACCTTAGACTCCGCCTCCTCCGGCAGAGCCAGCGCTGATTGGCCGAAGGCTGGCCAATGCATTCCTATGCGAATGCAGAGACTTAGCAGTGCTGAGTCAGTTTTGCTCAACTACACATCTGATGCACACTCGGCACTGCTACATCAGATGTAGCAATCTGATGTAGCAGAGCCGAGGGTGCACTAGAACCCCTGTGCAAACTCAGTTCACGCTAATAGAATGCATTGGCCAGCGCTGATTGGCCAATGCATTCTATTAGCCCGATGAAGTAGAGCTGAATGTGTGTGTTAAGCACACACATTCAGCACTGCTTCATCACGCCAATACAATGCATTAGCCAGTGCTGATTGGCCAGAGTACGGAATTCGGCCAATCAGCGCTGGCTCTGCTGGAGGAGGTGGAGTCTAAGGTCGGACCTGAATGGAGACTGGTGTGGAGCGATCTTAGACTCCGCCTCCTCCAGCAGAGCCAGCGCTGATTGGCCGAATTCCGTACTCTGGCCAATCAGCGCTGGCCAATGCATTCTATTAGCCCGATGAAGTAGAGCTGAATGTGTGTGCTAAGCACACACATTCAGCACTGCTTCATCACGCCAATACAATGCATTAGCCAGTGCTGATTGGCCAGAGTACGGAATTCGGCCAATCAGCGCTGGCTCTGCTGGAGGAGGCGGAGTCTAAGGTCGGACCTGAATGGAGACTGGTGTGGAGCGATCTTAGACTCCGCCTCCTCCAGCAGAGCCAGCGCTGATTGGCCGAATTCCATACTCTGGCCAATCAGCGCTGGCCAATGCATTCTATTAGCCCGATGAAGTAGAGCTGAATGTGTGTGCTAAGCACACACATTCAGCACTGCTTCATCACGCCAATACAATGCATTAGCCAGTGCTGATTGGCCAGAGTACGGAATTCGGCCAATCAGCGCTGGCTCTGCTGGAGGAGGCGGAGTCTAAGGTCGGACCTGAATGGAGACTGGTGTGGAGCGATCTTAGACTCCGCCTCCTCCAGCAGAGCCAGCGCTGATTGGCCGAATTCCGTACTCTGGCCAATCAGCGCTGGCCAATGCATTCTATTAGCCCGATGAAGTAGAGCTGAATGTGTGTGCTTAGCACACACATTCAGCTCTACTTCATCGGGCTAATAGAATGCATTGGCCAATCAGCGCTGGCCAATGCATTCTATTAGCTTGATGAAGCAGAGTGTGCACAAGGGTTCAAGCGCACCCTCGGCTCTGATGTAGCAGAGCCGAGGGTGCACAAGGGTTCAAGTGCACCCTCGGCTCTCCTACATCAGAGCCGAGGGTGCGCTTGAACCCTTGTGCAGCCTCAGCTCTGCTACATCAGAGCCGAGGGTGCGCTTGAACCCTTGTGCACACTCTGCTTCATCAAGCTAATAGAATGCATTGGCCAGCACTGATTGGCCAGAGTACGGAATTCGGCCAATCAGCGCTGGCCAATGCATCCCTATGGGAAAAAGTTTATCTCACAAAAATCACAATTACACACCCGATAGAGCCCCAAAAAGTTATTTTTAATAACATTCCCCCCTAAATAAAGGTTATCCCTAGCTATCCCTGCCTGTACAGCTATCCCTGTCTCATAGTCACAAAGTTCACATTCTCATATGACCCGGATTTGAAATCCACTATTCGTCTAAAATGGAGGTCACCTGATTTCGGCAGCCAATGACTTTTTCCAATTTTTTTCAATGCCCCCAGTGTCGTAGTTCCTGTCCCACCTCCCCTGCGCTGTTATTGGTGCAAAAAAGGCGCCAGGGAAGGTGGGAGGGGAATCGAATTTTGGCGCACTTTACCACGCGGTGTTCGATTCGATTCGAACATGGCGAACACCCTGATATCCGATCGAACATGTGTTCGATAGAACACTGTTCGCTCATCTCTAATCAAGACAGAAGGATAGTCAGAGAGGTACAAACTTTATAGCATAAGGACATCCAGACATAGGTAGTACCAGACACAATAACAGGGAAGTGTATTGAGGCAGAGCCCACAGGAACAAAGTATCAGATGGAAACTGGGAACTGTATTTTGGCGCTCAGGCCATGATGAGCGCACTGACTTTGTGATATCCATATAAGATATAGACACCTATTGCATTTCTTTGGTGCCCACAATTGAAGAGGTTAATGGTGAAGATCAGTGCCAGCACTTGAATCGTCAAAAAGATGAAAAAATTGGTCACAGCACCAGAAAATTTTGATAAACTAGAGTTTAAATGATGTCTACTAGAGATGAGCGAATATACTCGATCGAATACCTGCGCCGCAAAGCTCCCGATGCAAAAACACTTCCAAATTTTTACTGCCCCTCCCACATTCCCTGCCACCGGGAGCTATGTATTCGATCGAGTATATTCGCTCATCTCTAATGTCTACCACCACACCTGCTGGACCATTCATTTTCTTCTGCAGTCACTACTCAGTGTCAATCCCTCAAAACAGAAATGCTGAATATGTCCCATGCACAGGGGTTTACAGCAACCCCGAAAGAAAACAGGTGCTCCAGCAGATGTGGCTCCATCCTGACTGCACCAAACAGCTCATTTGCAAATTGAACTGAAATTCTCAGCAGCAAGACTTTGACACAAGAAAAGTATGTTTAGCACTATCTAGCCCTATAACTACATACACTAGAAGTGGTTTAAAAGTAGATTTAATGAACGGGGCCACACGGTGGCTCAGTGGTTAGCACTGCAGTCTTGCAGCGCTGGAGTCCTGGTGCTCAAATCCCACCAAGGGCATAAAACCATCTGCAAGGAGTTTGTATGTTCTCCCCATGTTTGCATGGATTTCCATCCCATATTCCAAGAAAAACATACTGATAGGGAAAAAATGTACATTGTGAGCTCTATGTGGGGCTCACAATCTACATAAAAAAATAAAATAAAAATAAAAGTAGATTTAATGGTGGTATATTCCCTTTAATATATCTCCCCCCAACACACATATTTAACTCGTCCATTGCTCATGTACTAACTGTTCAGTAACTTTGTTATGGTTCCCCTCACTAAGCTTTCTGATGCTGAAAAGTCAACTTATACGCTTTAAGACCTTAGATTGGCATATGCAAATTTACCTTAATTAGTCACAGAGGTGGGGAGCAGCTTGATCTAGTTATGTAGTCATCACACTAAATCACACCTCATTGATGATACCCTGCTTAACTACCAGCCTCACAGGATGTGATTTACGGCAATGGCTGCATGACTAGATGAAGCTGTACCCACCCCTCTGATTCGTTAAGAAAAATTAGCATATGTTGGTCTAAGGTTTTATGAGCTTATAGTCTGACTTTCCAGCATCAGAAAGCTTAGTGAGGGGGACCATCGCTTAGGTCAATACTTTATGCTGCACAAGCTGGGGCCTGTTTAGGGTGGAAAAACTACCTGACAATTTCCTTTAAATCTTTATGTGTCATAGTCGCAATTTATTACTTTAAAATGAAAAGCCCATCAAAGTTTATGCGCTGCACTTGCAATCCTACATTAGAAAGACTTTATATTATGCTACGCACAAACTAGCAAATACAATGGGTACGGAAAGTATTCAGACCGCTTTAAATTTTTGATTCTTTGTTTCATTGCAGCCATTTGCTAAAAGCAAAAAAGTTCATTTTATTTCTTATTAATGGACACTCAGCATCCCATCTTGACAGAAAAAAAAACAAAAATATAGATATTTTTGCAAATTTATTAAAACAGAAAAACTGAAATATCACATGGTCATAATTATTCAGACCCTTTGCTGTGACACTCATATTTAACTCACATGCTGTCCATTTCCTTCTGATCCTCCTTGAGATGGTTCTACTCCTTCATTGGACTCCAGCTGTGTTTAATTAAACTGATTGGACCTGATTAGGAAAGACACACATCTGACTATATAAGACCTCACAGCAAACAGTGCATGTCAGAGCAAATGAGAATCATGAGGTCAAAGGAACTGCCCAAGGAGCTCAGAGACAGAATTGTGGCAAGGCACAGATCTGGCCAAGGTTACAAAATAATTTCTGTAGCACTCAAGGTTCCTAAGAGTACAGTGGCCTCCATAATCCTTAAATGGAAGAGGTTTGGGAAGACCAGAACTGTTGTAAGTCATATGAAAGCATGCATAGAGTATGCCAAAAAACACATGAAGGACTCCCAGACTATGAGAAATAAGATTTTCTGGTCTGATGAGACAAAGATTGAACTTTTTGGCGATAATTGTAAGTGGTATGTATGGAGAAAGCCAGGCACCGCTCATCACCTGCTCAATACAATCCCAACAGTGAAACATGGTGGTGGCGGCATCATGCTATGGGGGTGTTTTTCAGTTGCAGGAACAGGACGAATGGTTGCAATTGAAGGAAAGATGAATGCAGCCAAGTACAGAGATATCATGGAAGAAAACCTCTTCCAGAGTGCTGTGGACCTCATACTGAGCCGAAGGTTCACCTTCCAACAAGACAATGACCCTAAGCACACAGCTAAAATAATAACTCTGTGACCATTCTTGACTGGCCCGGCCAGAGCCCTGACCTCAACCCAATTGAGCATCTCTGTAGAGACCTGAAAATGGCTGTCCACCAACGTTCACCATCCAACCTGACAGGACTGAAGAGGATCTGCAAGGAAGAATGGCATAGGATCCCCAAATCCAGTTATGAAAAACTTGTATCATTCCCAAGAAGACTCATGCCTGTACTAACTCAAAAGGGTGCAAATACTCAATACTGAGCACAGGGTCTGAACAAAGAGTGAAAAATATAAAGGGGTCTGAATACTTTCCGTACCCGCTGTAGGGGATGTTTGCACAACATGCAATTTTCTTTGTCATAAATGTCAATTGCTGATTTTGACTATAAAGGTAACACTCTGGAAACAGTTTAGGCCTCTTGATCTTTAAACCGTAATTCACCAAGATTTAAGGGAATAGGTGTCATGTTCCAATTTTTTTGGTGAATCTTAAGATGGTATTCCCATGTAGGAGATTTATGGCAGGACATGCCATAAATATAAAATAAGTGTCTTGGGTCCACATCTATATCAAGAACAGCAGTCCCACACTCCCCTGTTTTATGGTGACTGAGTCCAGAGATGGCCAAGCATCTGTGTCTCTCCATTAGCAAGTTATAGAACTTAATGGAGAATGCAGTATACATGCATTTCCTTTTGATATCCCAAAAATGACTCAGAGGGTAATGTCTTTGATCTTTTGGTAACTGTGAGGTACTGGAATAACTAATGCATTTCCTTGCTCTGCACATCACTGTCTACATCACTTTTGTATTATGATGCTGTGGGGTCACATCACAATGGTCCTTTAGCTGTGTGTATTATTCTTAGAGTATAACATGTAGCCTCAGTTTTCAGCCATTACAATACCTTGGGTGAAATCTGAAGCATTTTGGCCTATCCACCCCTCTATCTGCTGTAAACTATTTAGAAACTGTCACTATGTCATCTTGAGACATTCACTAATGTGATTCAAGTTGCATTGCAACCTAATGTCGTGATTTCAACTTTCACTACACTGCAATGCACTGCTCAGTATTTTTGGAACGAAAAGTTGCAGACACGGTAACCCCTTCACTGTTTATATCGCACACTTATTGTGGTGACCGTATGATGTAATTGCAGCCATGTCCTATACAAGTGTATAAGAGGAGGCTGTAGTTACATTGCAAGGCCGCAACATAAACCAAGAAGGGGTCACTGCGCTGCACGAGGCAGGGGAGGTAATAAGGCAGGGAAGGTAATAAATCTTCCCTGCCATCTCTATGGGAGCTCTGGCTGAAGTTACAGCCGGATCCCAGCTTCAGTAGTTGCACGATCTCCGTGCAGCTGCTGTGTTCTGACTGGACGGTACCGGTACGTCCTGTCAGAACTACGCAACCACTATCCGGACGTATATAGTCTATGGGCGGTCCGGAAGTGGTTAATCTACTATCTCTCATATACTTCTAACATCCATGTTACCTATTTGCATATCTTATTGACGACTTAGGTTTCCTTATTTCACAACTTTCTTTAGTTGATGTGTATGGGTGCTTTTTGTATGTTCTATGACTTTCTTTTGCTATTTCATTATGTCACAGCCATGACATTATATTGTGTATTACATATTGTGATTTTTGATTTTGCTTTATGTTTGTTTCTAGATCATTTCTGATGAAGGTCGCAGGACCGAAACGTCATATACCTTGATCTAGTTCTCACTTTGTTCATATATGCTGATTTACTTTATGTTCATGGCGTAATCACTGTAATAATCATTTGCCCTTTGAATAAATGATCACATTTCCTTAAATATCAGTGTGTGCAGCAGCATCTACCTTTACTGACTGTTCGGGTCGGAGGACCCTATTACTGCTAGCACCACACTACAAATAGAGTGTGCAGTACCACTGTTCCTTTCGATTTGGACAGCTGGAAGAAGTGGTCATGACAGCCCAGTCCAAATGCAGGCAGGAAATGTGAAGAGAGATGTCACATGTAAGCCACAAAATGTTTCCTGTGCTTATTTCACATATATTGTCTGCAGTGCCCTACATAGAGCTGCTATATACATCTATACACTGGTACCTTGGTATGTTACATATTTGGCACCATAAGCCCTGGTGATTCTGCCACAAGTAGCTTCCTGCAAAAAAAAAATTGCATTTTATACTGTTGTTCTGTATTTTGTATAATGTGCCATTCATAATTAATATGAGTATAGCCATAATAATGGCCAGATATTATGTACCGCCCATTAAGAATGTATGTATTACTATGGCTTTACTCATGTTGTGCATTACTAGGTTCCCTTTTCATAGATACAATGTACTGCCAGTTATAAATATATGAAGAACCATTTTCCCCTCTAAGATGTTACTAGGATTCTAGGATTATACAGTATTTGGATGTCTGTATGGTACTTTCTTTTGTAATACATATTATGGTGGGACCATTATTTATTTTTACCAGTGGCTTTCTTAAGACCAGTTGAGGTATGTTTATCTTCTTTCCTAATATTTTATAGTTATATTGTTAACGTTGCTTATTCTATGTTCTTCCTTAATCCTGGTACATAGCAATTGGAACAATTACCGTATGGAACAATTACCTGTACAACTATGTAATGAAGAACCTCCATGCTAAGTACCTAGAAGGATTGATGTTGCTTTGAAAGCAAAGTATAGTCACACCAAACAATATGATTTAGATTTCTCGTTTGTTCATTCACTTATAATTTTACGAATTGACAAAATAAGCTATTAACTCTTCTATTATTGAAAACATTCATACTGTGTAGCATCCCCCTCCCCTCCGCCTAAAACTTTTGCACAGTATTGTACCTCTCTACCATCCTCAATTCAAAGGTACAGTCATATTTGGTGCTGTCCTACTGTACTGTTGTGTTGGGTGGTAAGTTCTAACTTAAACTCATTTGCATACGGAGGATTACACAGTGTGGGGACCACTAGAAGGGGGCATTATAGTGTAGGAACCACAATAACGGGGCTGTAGTGTCGGGGCACAATAAGGGGGGTATTGTACAGTGTGGGGGCCACAATAAGAGAGTATTATACATATAGGAGGTCACATTAAGAGAGATTACATAGCATGGGGGTCATGAGATGAAGGAGAATTATAATGTGTGGGGACCACAAGGAGGGTATTATACTGTTTGATGGTCACTGGGGTGATGTTATACCATGTGAAGTCTACAAAGGGAACCTTATACTGTATACGGTTATAAGGGGCATTAAACTCTGACTGAGCCACTAAAGAGGCTTTATATTGTTTGGAGGCATATCGAACTCAGTGGGATTAGCCGCGGCCAAAGGTGGCTAGAATGAGGTGAGAGGCATATGCAAATATGCAAGTTTTGTCCCTTTATCGGTCCTATGAAAGTTGGAAGGTATGACCTTTCTATACTCTGATCTGACATGTACCACTTTTTTCCTCTCCCTACAAGAATCTCCAGCACTGGGAGAACAGTAGGCTAGAGCTGACAAAGTCAAAATAATAACACCAAGAGTTACATGGAGGAGTTCCACAGACTCTACAGCAACAAATTAGAAGGTACTTCACTGCTAAATCTTGTTGAAGATTCCGTGACTTGAGACTCCCTGATGATTAGACCCATTAAAGGGGCTCTATCAGCAAAATCATGCTGATAGAGCCCCACATATGCGTGAATAGCCTTTAAAAAGGCTGTCCAGGCACCGTGAATGTTATATTACACTACCCCCCACCCCGTTTTAAAATAATAACCTAAAAAACAATGTGCTCTACTTACAGATCGTGCACGCTGGGCGGGCATTCAGGGTGTGTCTTCATCTTCGTCCACGCTTCTTCTTCCTCCGATGTCTTCGGGTCCCGTCCTCCTCCGGCAGGGGTGAACCTGCAGAAAGCCGCCCCCCCGCCGGGGAGGGGGCGGAGCGGGGGCAGGGCTTAGCGGAGGGGGCGGTGCTAGCGGCGTTCGCAGCAGAGAGCAGGCCCAGAGACTGCCTGCGCTCTGCCTGAGCGTGCGGGGAGGCTGCTGGAGCAGCGCTGCTCCAGTGGCCTCCCCAAACCACCGCTCCGTGCTAAGCCAGTCCAGGACAGCTTGTCCTGGACTGGCTTAGGTTAGCAAAAATGCCGCCCTCCCTGAGGCCCTGGCATAGCGCCGCCTGAAGCGCTCGCTTCAGGTCGCCTCATGGGAGGTGCGGCGCTGTCCTCCGGCGCTCGCAAACGGACACTGATATAAAAAAAATAGCCTAGGCGCATGCGCAGTAGCATGCGGCTTCTACTACTGCTACTGCGCATGCGCCCAGGCCATTTTTTTTATATCAATGTCTGCTCGCGAGCGCCAGAGGAGGACGGGACCGGAGGACGTCGGAGGAAGAAGAGGCGTGGATGAAGAAGAAGACACACCCTGAATCCCCGCCCAGTGTGCACGTTCGGTAAGTAGAGCACATTCTTTTTTAGGTTATTATTTTAAAACGGGGGGGGGGGGTAGTTTAATATAACTTTTACGGTGCCTGAATAGCCTTTTTAAAGGCTATTCACGCATATGTGGGGCTCTAGCAGCATAATTTTGCTGATAGAGCCCCTTTAATCTGGACCTAAACAGTAGCGGAAAGCCGCCACAGAATTTATCTTCCTTTTCCGCTGTGTGAACATACCCTTAATGTAGATTATTTAGAAAGTTATTTTTTTTACTTTAGTGTGTGTTCAAAAAAGGCCTTCCATCACTGTGTGTCTGTGTATGTGTATGTGTGTGTGTGTGTGTGTGTGTGTATGTGTGTGCGTGCGCGGGGCAGTTAAGACTCTCAGTGTCTCTTCTAAAGCACCTGTCAGGATTTTCTCTGCCTTTTACTCAGGAATCCTCCTCCAAATCTCATAAACATATAAAGAATTTAGCTTCTTATATTCTATCTCTATATGACCAACAAATTGTTTGTCTACAAAATTCACTTTTAATTTAGATCTTTTTATTTAATCTTTAGAATTCTTTACATAGCTTCTCTAGCGATCATTGTAAAAGCAGTAATTCACAAACTTGTATTTTAATTGATCAATTCTAATTTATTTTCATAACCATCATCTTCATTGTCCTCATCGTTATTACTGTCCTTTTTCATTTATTTCGAGATCCATTAAGGCCCTTTGGTTTCTAACAATGTATCATAAAATAGCTGCAGGGAACAGAATCCTTAGTGGTAATTTAGTATATTTTTCCTTTTACGTAAATGGAACAGCCACATTATTTAATCTGAGTCAGGCTCTTGTGCTTTTAAACCATCTTGCTGGCAATCAATTTGCTTTCCAGTGCTAAATGCATGCACATTGTAGGAGGAGCAGCAAAGTGTACAACATCACTAGAGACAAGGCGAAATGCAAGATCAATGCAATGAACAAAAAACAAGCAGAGGATACAGACAAAGTACCGCTGAGACCAGTAATCATTATTATCATCCTATTCCCAGATCTTCGAGATGGCAAGGTCATCAAACCGAAAACAAGAAATCTTCAAAATAGTAAGACCATGTACAGCTATTATTTTATTACTAGATGATATAACACAGGATATATTTATCTTTGGTTTGGTCCCGGTTAGCATTGTGTTTGTATGATTTAATGGCAATTTATATCATACTGTATTAATATATTAATAGTATAGTCATTTTCCACCTACTGCTGATTATGATATATACATGTATCCCATGCTCTACTAACCATATTTACCAACTTATTTGATCTAATTATGTGTATACTTAGTATATACAGTATGAGATAATATGAGCAGTATGAGATTATTAAGTACCATGTTCGTGCTATTTTAAGGTGAATCATTAACAGTGTTATCTTATATAATTTTAAGCAATACGTTGCTACATGCAATGTTTTCTTGCACTTTTACAAGTATACCACAACCCTCCCCCTCCTAGAGCCATTAAAGATGTATGTAATATATATATGTTACACTAATGTCTATATTTTTCATGAAGAGGGACACTATATACATATATATACAGATTCTGTGTATACATGTGTAATATACATACTATATATATTTCAGCACATTTAAGAAAATTCATCAGCTGATATCAGTCCCTTTCCTAGTGGAGTTGCCATTGCTATTGTCCTATCTTACACACTTATGTAGATGTACCAGTGTTTCTAAACTAATAAAAAGTCCATTATGAACATATGCATTGGAAAGTATGAAAAACTAGTGCATGATTATTACGGGAAAGTATTTTTTGGAAACTTATTTTCCTTTACACTTTTGCATTACCCTTTTGATTTTGGGTGGTGCCTGTTTTATATCATTATTCATATCTGGTCTAATAAAATGAGAATAGAATGAGTTAATGCAGCAAGTCAATATTTGCAGTGTTGACCCTTCTTCTTCAGGACCTCTGCAATTCTCCCTGGCATGCTCTCAATCAACTTCTGGACCAAATCCTGACTGATAGCAGTCCATTCTTGCACAATCAATGCTTGCATTTTGTCAGAATTTGTAGGTTTTTGTTTGTCAACCCGTCTCTTGATGATTGACCACAAGTTCTCAATGGGATTAAGATCTGGGGAGTTTCCAGGCCATGGACCCAAAATCTCTATGTTTTGTTCCCTGAGCCATTTAGTTATCACCTTTGCTTTATGGCAAGGTGCTCCATCATGCTGGAAAAGGCAATGTTGATCGCCAAACTGCTCTTGGACGGTTGGGAGAAGTTGATCTTGTAGGACATTCTGGTACCATTCTTTATTCATGGCTGTGTTTTTAGGCAAGACTGTGAGAGAGCCGATTCCCTTGGCTGAGAAGCAACCCCACACATGAATGGTTTCAGGATGCTTTACAGTTGGCATGAGACAAGACTGGTGGTAGCACTCACTTCGTCTTCTCCGAATAAGCTGTTTTCCAGATGTCCCAAACAATCAAAAAGGGGATTCATCAAAGTAAATGACTTTACCCCAGTCCTCAGCAGTCCACTCCCTGTACCTTTTGCAGAATATCAGTCTGTCCCTGATGTTTTTTCTGGAGAGAAGTGGCTTCTTTGCTGCCCTCCTTGAGACCAGGCCTTGCTCCAAGAGTCTCCGCCTCACAGTGTGTGCAGATGCACTCACACCTGCCTGCTGCCATTCCTTAGCAAGCTCTACACTGCTGGTAGCCCGATCCCGCAGCTGAAACACTTGGTCCTGGTCTTTCTTGGGCGCCCTGGAGACTTTTTGCCTACAATGGAACCTCTCTCCTTGAAGTTCTTGATGATGCAATAGATTGTTGACTGAGGTGCAATCTTTCTAGCTGCGATACTCTTCCCTGTTAGGCCATTTTTGTGCAGTGCAATGATGACTGCACGTGTTTCTTTAGAGATAACCATGGTTAACAGAAGAGAAACAATGATGCCAAGCACCAGCCTCCTTTTTAAGTGTCCAGTGGTGTCATTCTTACTTAATCATGACAGATTGATCTCCAGCCCTGTCCTCATCAACACCCACACCTGTGTTAATGGAGCAATCACTGAAACGATGTTAGCTGGTCCTTTTAAGGCAGGGCTGCAATGATGTTGAAATGTGTTTTGGGGGATAAAGTTCATTTTCTAGGCAAATATTGACTTTGCAAGTAATTGCTGTTAAGCTGATCACTCTTTATAACATTCTGGAGTATATGCAAATTGCCATTAGAAAAACTGAAGCAGTAGACTTTGTAGAAATTAATATTTCTATCATTCTCAAAACTTTTGACCATGACTGTACATCAGCAAAGAGTTATAATTAAAAAACTATTTTATATAGTATTATGCCTAAAATAAATCATGTCAATGGGAGGCATTGGGCTCCTGGGCTCAAATTCAAACATTGCAAATATCTCCATATAGTTTGTATGTTCTCCCTGCGGGGATACTATAGAGTACTTTGCTACCAAAGCCTTGATTATAATACTGTAGTTCACTATCCCCATTGAAACAGTAAATACAT
This sequence comes from Leptodactylus fuscus, assembly GCF_031893055.1. Taxonomy (NCBI): domain Eukaryota; kingdom Metazoa; phylum Chordata; class Amphibia; order Anura; family Leptodactylidae; genus Leptodactylus; species Leptodactylus fuscus. The sequence goes on from NC_134267.1 coordinate 103,475,120, forward strand.
AGTGTTCTGCCTTTCGTGTCCATTTGTGATCAGAAAAATGTAAGCCATACACAGAAATTGTGTCTTGAGGGGCCATAGCATTGCTTTCTATTAGCGATAAATGTGGCTCCTTAGCTTGATCACACCGACAGACCCTGAGCTGTTCTCCGAACCTCCTTATAAGATCAAATTTTCCCGCCACTGAAGCCATCGGACCAATCAGCTGACGAACTCGGGTGCTGGGCAGATTAGTAGAAACTACTAGAACCTGCTGCTGCTTGGCACAGCTGACCAGCACTTGTCCCGCACTTTCAGGTAAGACCTGAGAATAGATGTGAGGTGAGGGAAGAGAACTTGCAAACCAAAAACCAAATCTACTAAACTTTACTAAAACCACACTTACGCTAGGTTCACACCTGCATTCATGTCTCCGTTCTATGGTTTCCGTCTTCTGCATGGCAGAAGACGGAAACCATAGACCGGGTCCGGCCGTGAGCGGCGGTGAGCGTTTTAGGCTCTCCGCCGCGAAACTGGATTTTTTAATCCGGACACAGAGTAGTGCATGTCTGACTCTGTGTTCGGATTATAAAACCCGGTTTCGCGGCGGAGAGCGCAAAACGCTCACTGCCGCTCACGGCCGGACAGCTTTCTCACCCATTCAAATGAATGGGTGAGAAAGTCTCCTGCAGGCTTCCGTCTCCTGCATTTGTTTTATGCAGGAAACGGAAACCTGCAATAAGGACAGATGAACGCTGATGTGAACGAGCCCTTAGTAATCCACTTTAAAACACATTAAATTCATAACTCCTTTAAATTACTTTAATTTAAAATGGGCTATTCCCATGAATATAATTATTTTAAAATTTGTAGATAATTAAAAGTTAAACATTTTTGCAAATATAAGTAATTAAACATTTTGAAGAGTTTTAAAGATTTTCTCTAAATATCTTGTGGTCACAGTCTTGTTGTCTTGTTCGGTTTCCAGTGGATACGACCATGAATGCAGAACTTTTCTAAAGTCATGAAATCAGCAATGATTTGCTTATTGTGGCCGGGATATCTTCTCATATCTTATTGTCGCTGATAACCCAGCGACATTAAGAAAATCATAGCTGGGCTCCTGACAAGTCCCTGACCATAGAAAGTTTCTGCATTTGTGGTCATATCTATTGGCAACCTATAAAGACAACAAACTGTCACCACTAAGATGGTTAGAGAAAATCTTTAAAACTCTGCAGAATTTTGCACTGCTTATATTTGGAAAAATGCTTAACTTTGAATTATCTACAAATATAGATATGATTATGTACATGGGAATACCCCTTTAATGCTCCTTGTCATTCTCTGTTATAGGTAGTTCGGTACAGCTTGAGATATCCATTTGGGTACCAGGTACTACCAGAACATGACTTTAAATTTGGTTTAAAGCAAAATAGTATTTTGGGCACTCTTTTAGGTTGCCTACCAGATTTGGGTCCACTTCTCATCAGTGAAGCTCAAATCTGTTTCCTATTTTGAAACTTAGGAGAGCTGGGAAGTCTAAGAAGACTGAATTAGGTTTGTGTACATCTTCATTATGAGCTGCCTGTTGTGCACATATTGCACACAGTAATTTTCAATGCTAGTGAGTCTCGGGAGAAAGTGGTTTTCTTGAGAGAAGTGTTAATGAAGTGCCGCCATTGTAGTTAATAGTACATCTCCAGAGGTTGAAGGCTAAAGCAACACTGTAAAGAAGCAAAGGAAGAGACACCCTCAAGGGATAGAAGGTGAGAAATCAAGATAGATACAAGATACAGATACAAAGGGGCTTTATTAGCATAACCGAAGAAAAAACATTTGGTATTGCCAAAGCAAAGAATGGTTGGGGGTGGGGGAAGAGGGTGGGAGTGGGCGAGGGGTGTGTGGTTTGGGGGCATGTGCATCCTAGGCATTTTGTTGTTCTTGTTTGGCTTTATTAAGCCAATTAGGAAAGACCCAAGGAGTTTTCTTCCTGGGAAAACAAGGGTGTTTTTTTTTTTTATTAGTGGTGATCCGATTAAGTCAGAAGAAATGAATTGTCTAGAGTATTTCGGACTCCCAAACTCTGAGAGAGTGTTTTGTAATGAGGTCGTAGATTGGAGGTTGAGTTGTTGGGAATGTCCATAGGATCTAGTCAAGGAGGGCTGGGGCAATATCTATATCCTGTATTGCCATAATTGTACTGTCCCACAGAGTAAAGGTAACATGTTACTTCTGCTGTACACTGCGCGGAAAAAAAACAATTCAAAGTTATAAAGCAGTGCCAGAATTGATGGGTTTTTTTATAATCAACTAAGAAAGAGTTAATAAAATTAAGTCAATAACGTATAGGCAGCCAAAAATGGTGTAATTACAAAATACTCATACTGCAAAAAATAAGCCCTTATATGTCTACATCACCAGAAAAGTAAAATATAGCTTGTATAATGTGAAGGCAAAGACCCCAAAAATTGCCAAATCATTAGAACACAACTGGCTGCAACAGGGAGAGAATGTCTAAGCTATGCGATCATTTATCAAGGTAGACCCTTTTAGAGCTACAAGGGAAAAGACATCAGAAATGACCCTCAGAGAGAGTCATAGGAGCTATTGGGAAAATAATAGGGAATTTGGTGTTCCCGATGTACCCCACACAGCTTACATATTCACTTTTCACCATCCGCTGTGCATTCACATATGGCATACTAATGCTCACTACACTTAAATTATTTAAGTGGTGCAGTTTTCAAAATCTTATTCTCTGAAGCGGATTCCACTTTACTGGTACTTTAGAGGCTCTGTACAAATGAAATGGTTTAATTGCCAAATTAGTATTTCTATTCCAAAAGGAACAGATTCCCAGCTATGGACAGTGCTGTTTTGGTCTTTTGGACCTCCTCAGCATAGCGCAGGGATACTGATTTGGCAGGGTGAGAGACTATAGACCAGGGTCATGGGATAATCATACACATTAGGGAGAGTGTGTGCCTACATAGGCAGTACGGAGACTTACAAGTCATTCCTGCTCCGCTAGGGACTCTGGGTAAAAAAATATGCAAGTCTCCGTACTTCCTATGTAGGCACACACTCTCCCTAATGTGTATGATTATCCCCTGACCCTGGTCTATAGTCTCTCACTCTGCCAAATCAGTATCCCTGCACTATGCTGAGGAGGTCCAAAAGACCGAAACAGCGCTGTCCACAGCTGGTAATATGTTCCTTTTGGAATAGAAATACTAATTTGGCAATTAAATCCGCATCATGATAGTAGGCTTATTAACTGAGTCATGCATGATGTTAAGGAGGCTGCCCTCTAGAGGGCGGCATACAGAGGCACTGTTCTCCTAATTAGTAAATTAGGAGAGGTTTTGTTCTAGTTTTCTTTTTGTCACTTTTTTTTTTTATGCATTGAAATTTAAATTTTTTGGAATTAAAAGTTATATTTTATGACTTTCGGAGAGCTGCCAGATTTTCCTTCTCTGCATAGTCAATGGGAGGCGGAAAATCCACTTGGTATTGGCAAAAACCGCGTGGAAAAACCGCTAGTCGTTTTATACGACTTTCGGAGAGCTGCTGGCTTTTCCTTCTCTACGTGTTTACTATGCTACTCCCTTAAGTCTGAAGTACCCGTGCACCCCGAAAAATATTGTACTAGGATCAAGTCTTATATGGAGGTGAGTCACAAATATTTTTTTGTTCTTATCCCATTGACTGTGTTGGTTTTTGTAGGCGGAAACTGCCTGAAGGAAGCTTTTTTTTTCACTAGCAGAAAAAAAAAGCTTGCGAAACCCATAGAACTCTATGGGTAGGTGTTTTTTCTACGTCAATTCTGACACGGATTCAGCGCCAAAATTCTTGCCAAAAAACTCAGTGTGAATGGACCCTCACAGTCACCGCAAAGCCACTACAGTGACTACAGTCACTAGCAATTCCCATCCACACATAACAAAAAATACACACAGACTTTCTTTGAAAAGCGTTGCAGGAAAAAACACAATGCGTTGCCACAGTGCTTTTTTGCTGCAGTCCACTATATGGGTATTAGCCTAAAGGCAGACTACATGCCTAGGCTTTATTTTCTACATCTGTGGCATTGGGACTGAATGAAACACCTGAATTCATTCATTAAGAGGTGTGTCCTGATGTATACTGTACGCATCTGGATCACATGTGGTAATAGGCTCTAAAGTAGCCCCAAACAGCATCCAGAAGAGGACCTACCAATGTGTGCCTATTGGCAGTAGATAGATAGTACTATGATAAGAATAGAGCTTGCAAACTTTCGCAACATCTCAGATAAGAATAGATATGAAATAAGGTGTACCACTCTATACTCAAATGAGCTGTGATGTGGGAATGGGTCACCTGAGATGGTTAATGATTAGAGATGAGCGAGTAGTACTTGAGCGAGTAGTACTTGATCGAGTAGGTATTCGATCGAATACTACGGTATTCAAAATACTCGTACTCTATCGAGTACCACTCGCTGTTCGAATGTAAAAGTTTTATGCAAAACCAGCATTGATTGGCCGAATGCTATACAGTCCGGCAATCAACGCTGGTTCTTCTCCTACCTTTAGAAGTCTCCTTCGTGCAGTTTCCCCGCCGCGTCTTCCGGCTCTTCATTCACTCTGCCAGGCATCGGGCCTGGGCAGAGCCGACTACGCATGTCCGCTTGTAGTGCGGGCATGCGCAGTCGGCTCTGCCCAGGCCCAATGCCTGGCAGAGTGAATGAAGAGCCGGAAGACGCTGCGGGGACGCTGCAAGAAGAAGACTGCACGGAGGATCCAGCCTGACCCTCACTCGTGGACTTGGTAAGTATAATTTGATCGAACGTTGCCTACCCCTGAAACGAGCATTTTCCCCCCATAGACTATAATAGGGTTTCGATATTCGATTTGAGTAGTCGAATATTGAGGGGCTACTCGAAACGAATATCGAACCTCGGACATTTTACTGTTCGCTCATCTCTATTAATGATGAAGACCAAAGAGTGTGAAGGAATATGTAACCGAGATGCCTCTGAAACTTTTAATGGACACACAACACATCCCAAGTGTAGTCGTGAGACTGGTGGAGACCAAATTAACTACACTAAATATGTAGTAATGGCCAAGTGTCTGGTGTTTTACCCAGAGTGACATCACGTAAAGAAGTGGAAATTGACTTTTATCATCTTTTATGTTTAAGATTAACATGGTGTCCAATTTATGAAAATCCCAGTGAAGCAGGTAGTTCATATTTTTTTTACAAAGTACAGCAAATGACAGACCATCATTGCATGATGTCTATTTGTTTAACTTTTTGTGTTCTGACTGTCCTTTGTGCGAATTCTTGTCACAATCTTAATAAAACAAGTATTTTCAGAATACACGGGACATGAATTATTTATGAAGTGGCAGACCTCAAATACATTTAACTTTAGACCTAAGTTCAGAAGAGCACTGCTTGTTCACACTGGATCCTATTGATCACATTGTTTTAAAGGTGACGGTAAAGTGAAGGTGAAAGCATCACTTTACCGTTTTGATGTTATATACTAAATTACTTAACCCTTTAGACTCATTTCACATCTCGTTTTTACACTAAATTTTGTATATGAACCAGGAAAGCTCCTGTATATGCTATTAGACCTAGAGGTTATTCTTTCAGAAAACTATGCTTTCCTATGCATTCTTATGTTAACACAATCGCCGAAGGTGGTAGGAACCACAAACATTATGTTAGGAGTTCACATACAACAACTCATGTTATTACACTCTCCTGACTTAATGATTAGGATGGAGGGAGATGGATAAATTGGAGCTCCCTGCTGTCAAAGGTGGTGAATCTCAATAAGTTAACCAATAAAACTCAGAAAATATAGTGATAATGAACCCAGATAGATTTCTGCTATAGATAAATAGGGTGCTGAGAATAAGCCACTAGTTTGTCCAAAATGTCAGTGCTTGTTAGTCTAGGGTTAAAGCAATAATCATTGGCTTCTAATATTGTGACAATGGTAACCCCAGAAATATCTCTGATTAATTCAGTGGTATAGAGCAAAAACTCATAGCCTTTAGATCATGCTGCCTGTTAGTCCTTCCAGCTACCATGTGCAGAGGGAGTGGAAGATACAGGAACTGTCCCTTTGGAATCTCCCTTTTTAAAGGGAGAGGATGGTAACAATCCGACCAGAGTAGAGAATATGCAGCTGTCTCCCTCCAAAATAAGGTACAAGCAAGTGTGCCGTTCTCAGTGATGGTTATAAGTAGATTCAAGAAGACAACACTATGTCTATCAAGTATAGCTGTTAGTCTCAGGTTCAGATTATTTTGATTCACAATGGTTATGAAACTCCAAAAGGAATCAGGAGGGCCTAACCGAAGATCAAGATATCATCCATGTATCTAACACAAAAAGGACATGGGACATCCAACTCTTGGTTACGTAAAATAAAAAAATAAGTTGGTATAAGTGGGTGTGGCCGTGCTACCCATTTTGGTACCCCTTATCTGGTGGTATAAACAGCCGTCAAAAATGAAGAAGTTATAGAATATACTCCATTAAGGTCAAAAAGAACTCGTTACGAGAGTTGAGATGTAGGCCCCATGGCCCTAAGAAGTATCTTATCGTGAGGTATGCAGGTATACAGAGCCTAAAATCAAAGATAGCCAGAAGGATTCCACATGGCACATGGATGCCCTCAATCTGTCTAAGGGCATCCATGGTGTCTCGAATATAAGACAGTAGGGCCAGCACAAAAGGTCATAGGACCTGATCAAAATATGTGCTGGCCTGCTGTGTGATACCATCGATGCCCAAGTCAATTGATTTACCTTTAAGGGGAGTGTAATCCTTGTGGACCTTGGGTAGGCAATAAAACAAAGGGACAAGGGTAAATTGAGGACACATGTAGTCCCATTCCTTCTTGTTGATCTGACTTTGCTTGATCAACTATAGAGTTGAACTCCAAGGTATATACAAGGATAGGATCACTGATAAGGACCTCATAGTTAGATATTTTGGAGAGAATACATTATATACCTTTTATTGTGGGTCTTTTGATTCTAATTGTATGTATAGCACTTAGTGGATGTCTGCAATTGTTTTCACTATGTGTATCCTATTTTATTAAGAACTTTCAATAAAAGTTATTGATTCCATTGTGCTGTGATTGTTGCAGCCCTGACTTACAACCTGCCTCTGTTCTTATTGTTGCATTGAACATTGCGATATGTCTCAATCTGTACATTAAATGTGGGGAAGTATTCTTTTTATCTTCAAATTGTAGTATTTCAGTTTTTCAGTGGTTGATGCATATGGCATACCTGCCTTACTGTATTTAGCTGACTGAAATCCCTAATGTGCCCCTTTATTGCACCTCCAGTGCAGAAAAAGACAACCCTATAAAATACCTTGTCATAAATCCTAACTGGTCCCTAACCTTGAATTCTAAGTTGTGGTTCTTTCTCTATTCCATGATGAGTTCTCACATGTGCCATACCACATGTTGTGAAAAATGTGCTTGTGGCAAAAATGGTAGATAGATTAAAGGGGTATTCCCACGTCGCATACTCACCAGTCTTCGTTGCTGTAAAATCATCTGTCTTCCTGCTTTGTTGCGTCATTGGTGGGCGGGGTTACATATGCAAAGCCAGCGGCGAGATGCCGCTGGCCCTGCGTGCATGCTCATAGATGGTGAGACCAGTCTAGTCTTCACAATGCGAATACAGACCTGGCATCCGCTGTAATAGAGAGGCGGATGCCGGGGAGGGTTAGAAGCCGGCACAGGTGCCTGCAACATCGCCATGCTCCTGCCCTGCATGAAGCCAGCAGCGGCAGAAGCGATGCTGTTATTACGCTCCTCCGCCCCCCCCCCCCCCCCCGGAATAGCAGCATTGCTCCTGCCGCTGCTGGCTTCATGCAGGGCAGGAGCATAGCGATGTTGCAGGCATCTGTGCCGGCTTCTAACCCTCCCCGGCATCCGCCTCTCTATTACAGCGGATGCCGGGTCTGTATTGGCGGCCCTTTTCCCCCAAAGGGTAAACTACCCCCCCCTCCAGACTCGCTCCTGTGCACTTAGCCCCTCCTCCCTCCCCCCTCAGAGCAGCAGATGCATCACTTGACTTATGACCAGATAAGTCAAGGGATGTGTAAAAAAAAATGAATAAAGTAAGAGTTTTCAAACAAAGCAGTTTTGCTGAAGCAGTGTATTTAGGAAAAGTCTTACATTCACATTAACAAGCAGTATAGATAGGATCCTTGTGATGGGACAAACCCTTTAAAATAATATTTTGCTTCTGGAGATACATGCAGTGGAAGGGTTAAATGACCTGCTGAAAATAAAAACATACTTGAAGCTGACCAGCAGCTCAATAACAACAATGTGGTATCTCCATAGCAAATTAATTCTTAGAGATGGAGAAGCCACTGCTATATATCTTCTTTAGAGTACTTTAGGCTAAGTTTTACAATATGACTGTAGCTGAGTGGCCATAAAACTTATATAGAAATGAAGATGAGTTCACTTATACTATAAATCTCGCATACAACCCTTTAAAAAACTAAAAGTGATGTTCTGAGAGATGGCAGCTACACCTTATCCAATGTGGTTGACATTGATACATTGGATAAAAGTAGTTTGGTCAGCTGGCTGTTGTGTCAATGCTAGAGTGCAAAGGACCTTGGCACTGTCAGTTTTATTACAGGGGTATTTCATTTAGCATATATTTGTTACACATTTGGACATAATATAGAAACCATTTTATGCATGCCAGACTAAGATTATTTTACTTACATTATGAAATCTTCAAGGACATTTAATTTACTTTGAACTCTGCAGAAAACATCTTATTATGGATTATATTCAAGTCATGTAGCTATGAAGAACTAGAATATTGCTGTTAAAATTGCTGTGTCACATCCAGATGCTTTTAGTTGTACATTGTTAAATATTGATGCTTCCTTTGCCTACCAATTGACAACATTACTAAAAGTACAAACGCGTGGGTGTTGTGAAGAAATGCTGTTAGCTTTGACATTTTCATTCCATCCTCAATGTGTAGAATATAGACTATATTGAACCAAATATCAAAGTGCTTCTCTTGATGTCTATTAATAAATTTGTTAAAGTGACAATGTAAAATGCTGCTAGTGTACCATGTAGCTCTGGACATAATTTGATCTCGAGGTCCATGCTGTTACTTGAAGACTCAAGGGATATATATTACTGGACACCCAAGCACTGAATTACTGCATTGTTTACATAATACAATGTTCTTTTAGAAGCATGATATGCCTTCATTGTAATGTGTCCCTTCTGGCACGGGAGCATGGACGTGTATAACATACTTTTCCAACAAGTCTACTCCAATGGTTGTGCATATTTATTGATATCATCATGTATCCATCCCACCAACTTCCAGTGTGACCAAGAACTGCAAGGTGCAATAGCAGGATAGCGTATTGAGCAGAAACATATATGTGTGAGGACTAGGCTTATGATGATTCTGTTGTTGCTTCAAACACCTATCAGTTCACTTTCATTCATTTGCAATGTAACCAACGTGACTCAGCTGGCAAAAGCATTAAAGTGACAAAGTTTATCCAGTGGCATTCTTTCTAAAAACTCTAAAAGCCACATCGTACCTGAAATGGCCTGGCATTAAAGAGATGTTGTTGGCATGTTTTTTCTTTTTTACTGCACTCACAGCAGTAAGGAAGGAGTTAAAATATGTGAATGTAAAATAAACCATTTTTTTGTACATTTTTCTGTTGTTGCATCCCATCCGCAGTGGGGATTAAGCTAAGTGGGATACACTGAAATTGTACACCCATATATCCTATATACGCTTAATCCAGGGTTCAACAGTGTGTCGTCGTGCCCCCCCCCCTCCCCGAAACTAAGGGGTATACACTGAAATTCTCAGCCCATATACACTATATACACTTCATCCAGGTTGTCACGGTGTGTACCCCCAAAAAAGCGTTGGGATATACAGTATAATTCTCAGGCTATATATGCTTCATCCACGTTGTCACGGTGTGTACCCACAAAAAAACAGTGGGATATACATTCTAATTCTCAGGCTATATACTCTTCATCCAGGTTGTCACGGTGTGTACCCACAAAAAAGCAGTGGGATATACATTCTAATTCTCAGGCTATATACGCTTCATCCAGGTTGTCACGCTGTGTACCCACCAAACCATCAAAACCATATAAAAATGTGCAAGGCTACCGGTAAGGGACATGGACGAGGCCGTGGGCGAGGTCGGAGGCGTGGGAATGCTGCTGGGGAGCAAGGTCGCGGTGAAGCCACAGCGCATTCCATGCTTACCTCTCAGGGACAGCAAGCATTGCACTTCTCCACAGTCCCCGACTTTCTGGCCACATTAAGTAGGGTTGCAAGGCACAAACTTAAGTAGGCCCGAGCAACAGGAACATGTGTTACAATGGCTGGCGGATAATGCTTCCACCACATTATCCACTAGCCAGTCAGCCTCTACCTCAACTCCTCCTCCTTCACAGCATTCTGGTCAGCCTTCCTCCCAAAATGCCCAATCTTCCCAGCAGAGTAATCCCAACTTTCCCTGCTCCCAGGAGCTGTTCTCTGGTCCTTTAACTGTCCCTCTCCCTGTCCCTCCATTTCCCGATTCCACGGAGCTACCAGACTACTTTCTGTGTCCAGATGCCAAAGCACTGGAGTCTCCTCCATCTCCTGTTGATTTTGTGGTGTTTGACCAGCAACCCACCCTCAGTGACAATGACGAGACACAGTTGCCATCAGGGCAGCCTGTTGCCATGTGCGGTGTGCAGGAGGAAGAGGCAAGAGAGGAATTGGAAGAGGAGGTGGTGGACGACGAAGACACTGACCCGACCTGGACAGGGGAGATGTCAAGCAGGGAAAGCAATGTCGATGTTGAGGGAGGTGCAGCACCAAAGAGGGTAGCTAGAGGCAGAGGCATGTCCAGAGGCAGAGGTCAGCTGCTTCGCCGAAGCCAGGCCACACCCAGATGTTCCCTATCATAGCCAGCCCAGAAAAACTCCCCCATCGAAGGCACGTTCCTCGATGGTGTGGAGATTTTTCAAGGAATGCGCAGAGGACAAATATAATGCGGTTTGCACAATTTGCGCGGAGGACAAATATAGTGCGGTTTGCACAATTTGCCACTTGAAACTGAGTAGGGGCTATGAAAAGAGCAACGTTTCGACCACTTCCATGCGCCGTCATTTGGAATCCAAGCACTGGGCTCAGTGTGAGAGAGCAAACACAGGACAATCATCGTTCGGCGTTGCCACCACTGCCTCTCCCAGGCTCTGCAGTCCAGAGCACCAGCCAGGACACCGCAACATCTGGCTCCGCCACTTTGGGGACTTCTCCCTCATCCTCTCCTGTTCCTGTCTCAGCTCCTTCTCCTGCACCATCATGCGCCTTCTCCCAGCAACCCATCATCTCTCAGACATTTCAGCACAGGCAAAAATACAGCGCTAACCACCCACATGAGCAAGCCTTGAACACGCACTCTCCAAACTCCTGGCCCAGGAGATGTTGGCATTCCGGCTTGTGGAAACTCCGGCCTTCCGGAACCTGATGGCAAGTGCGGCACCTCGCTATGCCGTCCCTAGCCATCACTACTTCTCCCGGTGTGCTGTCCCCGCCTTGCACCAGCACGTGTCACTCAACATCAGGCGGGCCCTAAGTTCCGCGCTTTGCACAAAGGTCCACTTGACCACCGACAAGTGCATGCGGACAGGGACGCTACATTTCACTGATGGCACACTGGGTGTCTCTTCCCATGTATGTTTTTACCTGGACATCTACAATAATGTTTGGACTTTTCAACGCACAGGGTGAGTGCCAAGTTTTTTCTATTTTTTCATATTGCTTGGACTTCTTTTCACTTAGAGCACCACCCTTATATAGCGTTTTTTTTCATCGCCCCCATCCAGGCTATTGCTCTTTCAAGTAGTGCCACCTTGCTCCATACATGCTACACTGTTGGATTTCCTATTGCCTTTTCCATCTGTGGTTGTCATGGGCAAAGTGATTTAAAGGGGTGCTTGTTAAGTTTTCATTAGAGTAAAATTTGGGTTTCTGCCCATCCATTTGGGAAGGAAAAAATGTTTCCAGGTATTTTTCCACTTTCATAGTGGGTTTTTTGAGTGTGGAAAGTGTATAGTTGATAGGCTGTGATGGTGGGGTAAAACTGTGACTTGGGCTTGTTAGATGCTCCCAGGCATGCTTCCCCTGTTGTCCCAGTTGCATTCCAGAGGTGTTGTCATCATTTGCTGAGGTGTCGTAGTGGACTTGGTGACCCTCCTGAGTCAAACATTGGTTTCCCCCTAAACGAGTATTTTTCCCCATAGACTATAATGGGGTTTGGCGTTTGATCGAACAGTCGAGTATTGAGCGGCTACTCGAATCGAACTTCGAACATTTCACTGTTTGCTCATCTCTATTGCATACCAAGAGCCATAACTTTTTATTTTTCCTCTAATGTAACTGGCTTATTTTTTGTAGGACAAGTTTCATTGTTTAGTGGCATTTTAGGGTGCATGAATATCATTGATTAACTTTTGTTAACTCTTTCTGGAAGTGAATAAAAAAAAAATAATTCTGCCATTGTCTTTTTACCCGATACATTCTGCACAATTCACAGTGCATTTTATATAAACACTAATAAACCTACAAATACTCAACAATACTCAAGGGATTTAGTGTTCTGAAACGCGTTGGAGTTTTTTTAGGTTTTTTTTTTGTTTGATATGTTTTGTTTATTTGTTTAATGGATTTATATTAAAAGTTAAATTTTATATATATTCATCTTCGGAAGAGTAGCCGGTGTTTTTTGGTGTTTTTTCTAATCGTTGTTATGGAAGACTGGTCTAAAACAATAATGGCTGGTCTAAAACTGTGTATATGTTTGTGAGGCTAAGAATGAAGGATCTGCAAGCTTTTGGCTAATGCAGATAATCTGATGTGATATGGAGGAAAGCCACTGGTGCATTTGTGAATACAAAAATGTCATAAAGAGCCGAAAGGAAGTCTAAAACCTTCATAATTGCCTAATTTATGTGTCTAAAGAACAGACAACAGAAAATAATTTTTATTATATAAGATTTAATTCATGTACATCAATGAATGACACACTCCTATATCTTCTTATTTGTGAAGCAGTATGGATGGCATTTATTTATGTCTCAGCCTGAAAAAGGTCCTAGAAAAAGGTTTTGCCTCATGAACTTTTTAATGTGTTTTTGTGCCATAGCATTGAGTCACAGTGGATTTTTCTTAAAGGGGTATTCCCATAACCCTTGTTCACCAACCTGCAGGCTGTGTGCTCTGTTCACTCCCTGGTTTTCCCGGCACATTGGTAGGCAGGGTTTCACTTGCTCTGCTATCTGCTATGTTTGCAGTTAGTAATGAGGGATTGGTTGTAAATGCATTACCACAGTATGAAGCTGATGTAGAAGCTGATGTAGCAGAGCTGGATTTTAGTCAGCTTTCATTACATACAGAGGTTATCTCAGCCCTTATCAGCCAAATTCAATTGAACCAGAATCAGAAATGCTGGAGCTCTCACCTCCCCCTCCCCTATCTGAGGACCTCCATTACTTGTCAGACATACACAGCTCAGAGCTGCTGCTGAGCACTCAGCTCCTCCCTCCCCCCCCCCCCCCCCCGAGAGCAGGAAGCTAGTTTCTTGGGAACTGAGCAGATAAGCCCCGTGGCCATAGAAACTGAGTGTAAACAATGAAGTGAATAAAATAAGATAATGGCCAAACAAAGCAGTTTTGATAAAGCAATGTATTTAGGAAAAGTCTTAAATCCACATAAACTAGCAGTATAGATAGGATGCTTTTCATGGGACAACCCCTTTAAGGATAAGGTTGCAAACAGATGACAGCTTGACATGTGATAACAAATGTGCAGCAGCTGCAGTCATAGAAATACATTCAGCTACAATACTGAATATGAAAATAACGTGACAGAATAATAAATGATATAGGGGCAAAATTTCATTTGCTGCTAAGGCTGTTGTGACAAAAGTATGTGTAACCCCAGGTTTATAAACATGATGATATATAATAAATATTCTATAATTGCTAGACCTTTATTCCTACTGTGAAGGATACCACCTTACCAAGCAGCTTGGTACACCTGGCGATCACGCTTCTTCCTTACTTTACACTCATGCCCTGCAAGTGTATCCGGGTCTTGTAGGATAATACGAAATGAGCTTTCTAAATTTTATATATTTATTAACCCTGAATTGGTTGGTACTATCCACTTCACATACAGAAATATACATATGTGGTTGACAAGCAGATTGTTAGGATTGTGCAGAAGCTGCGGCCATGAGATGGGCATCGCTGTCTGTTCCTCTGCACAGTCCAGGGTTGCAAGGGTTAATTTGCCTTGCAACAGCCGGGTGTGATGGAGTCTTTGATGGACTGGTGTGTCGAACTATAGACGCTCGGATTGGGCAGCTGTGCTATCTACTGGTGACCGCCCCTTGCCTATATAAGGGGGCTGGTCTGGATGCCCAGCGCTCTAAGAGCAAACCAAATTTGATACCTGAAAGGTTGCCTTGTATGGTGTGTGGTAGAATCTCAGTTGGCCTTAACTAGCTTCTCCCCTCAGTGTTCACACTGGGAGTTTGTTTGGCAGTAAGCTGCATTGGGGGTTGGGTGGCTGGAACAACTACACACAGGGTTTACTTGATCTCTGGCTTGTCCTGGAGTTCAGGCTAGCCAGTTTGTTTATTTGTGCGGCTGCTCTGACTGCACAGGTCTCTGTGATTGGTAACAGAGCAAACCTGGTTGTTTAATTTAGCTGGCAGTGACATCAACTGTCAGACACTGTTCACACCAGGTTTTTAACAGTCAGTAACCCAGAGGGCTTTTTCAATAAATCCTGCTGACCATAACACAGATACAGATAAAGTAGAATACAATACATAAAAATAAATAGGCATAAAAGGTAGAAATGGAAACAATACCAAATAAATCTCTGAAGTCTGTCTCTTAGACTTCAGGGCACATGCTTAATCAGTAAGAGATCCTCCATCTCATCATGCGGCTTCCAGCAGTAGAACTCCTTGTCTCCTGAGGGGTAAACAATATATCTCTCCCCAGTCTCCACCCAGAGTGATGTGATTAGGGGGGAATTCCAACCTTCCATCCTTGAAACCAAATAATTAAGAACAGTCATAATTCCTCGCCAGATGATCATAGAGTCAAGTCAATGGTATTATGGGGTTTGTAGTGAGGTCCCCATTGTGTAGACACCAAGGATGACACCCCAATAGCCTCTGGGTAATGAGTTCAGTTCCTGGACTTTTGCCCTGCTCTCAACACTAGTGAGTTTGCACCTTGAGCGTTCGTGTCCGCTTGGCACACCCGCAAAATTTACCAGTGCCACTGTGGCATGTCCTCCTAGTCAAATATTATCAGAAAACCATATCCCCATTTGTTTACAACTGACTTCTTGTAATTTAAACAGGTTTTGTTAACAGGCACACACAGTATCTTGTGTATGAGATTTCTGGCCAAGTAATAACTCGCCAGGGCCAAATACATAATTGTAAAATACATAGCTGGGAGTCTCTTATCCTCACATCTGAGGTTGAATATGTATATAATACTTGTACATAGCTATGACATTAACAAACATTTTTCTTACAGTAAAACATGCTCATTGAGTAAACACATTTCTGAAAGATTCATGACACAAACATATAAAGAAATTAACACTCTGGGATGAATGTAGTATATCAAAGCTTGCATTGTGGAAACTAAAAAGCATGAAAATCCCACATCAGTCAAGTGATTTGTCTAGTATGCATACTAAATGAATACTTTACCATAACCAGAAGATACATAAACTTCATAATTCACTGCAGCTGTATTCCTATAATACCAGTATACATTTGGTATATTTGTACATATTGATTTTAGGCTGGGGCCCCATGTGGCGTAATCGCCGCAGTTTACCCAAATAGAACCACAGTATTTCCAAAACCTTTGCACAGGGGTTTCCCTATAGGTATAATTGAAGCAGAAAGTCTGTAGAGGGTTCCAGTGTGAAGCACTGCAGGAAAAACCGTCATGCGTTGCTGCCACAGTTTTCCCCGCAGCACTTATTTACTGAGGCACGCTATGTGCGGCCTTAGCCCGACAGTCTTTTTAGCAGAGGGAGGGGGAGCAGGGAAACAATCTGATATAAGCAGGACTAGACTTTTCTCTCTAATAAGGTATGTTACAACATTTTTTATATTCACCTTTGCAATTAATTCATGCAGAGTTAAACGACCATGTCTATACAAAGCATTACATACACTGTGGCACAGAACTTCAAATGGACTCTTACAATGGCTTTTTCCATATCATTTGTTGACATTATTGCTTGTAAGTTATTAGACTGTCAAGTTATAGTTTGCTGCATCTGTTCTGTACTCAGTCTCCACAATCTAAACTAGGAAGTCTCAACATTTAAAATCCAGTTGGGAAAAAAACAAGTCCACCCTATTCAGTAACATGCAAATGGCAGAATCAATCCAATTCTGTAGAAAACAAAGCCAGTGGCGCACTCCTTTCTAATTATGGACTAGGATCAAGTATTGTGGGAAATTCAAATGTTTATTGGATAATGCATTTCGAGGTTATTCAAGGTGCGCTAAGATGCAACCCCCTTCATCAGATCTGTGTCCAACGTAACCACCACCTCTAGTGATGACAACTGTTTCCTTGAGAGATGGTGGAACACTCATCTATTCTTATCCCTTAAGTACTATCATGATGTCTATCATACACCACTATCATACACATATCATTATGATAGACACCATGATAGTACTTAAGGCACAAAATCAGGTAAACTCTTTCTCGGCTTGGCCTCTTCTCGCTGCCTCCTCTCTTGCTGCCTGCGTCACTAATCTCTGGCCCTCTTACTGACATACAAAGCATACATGCATATAAGCAAAATATTCTTTGTAAGGAACTGTGACTTGCCATTCAAGAGTGATCCCCCTGCGACCAAGAGGAAGATTTAGGGATCCACTTGAATATATACTTAACGTTCCGTTAGTAGCGCATCCTTTGTGTATTTTTCCTCGCCAGCACACTATTCAGTAACATGTACAACCACCTTTGGTTGAAGTTAAGAAATACAACACACTTTAAATTAAAGGGGATTAGAAAAACACGGAGGCTTTCTTGCAAGAACAGTGTCACCCGTGTCCACAGGTCGTGTTTGGTCTTGCATCCCAAACTCAATACAACTAATGGAGCCCAGCTACAATCACAGACAGAACCCATGGACAGATATCATACTGTTATTGGAAGGAAGAAGTCAAGTTTTTCTAATCCTAGAAACTCATTTGATAAGAATTTATAATGTACTCTATAATTTACATTATTTTAGAGAATTTTTTTTCCATAACTGTATGAAATTCCAAAAAGTTTTGATGACATATTATTAAATCAGAATAAGTTTTATGACTTAGATTCTCCTATGACCACTTGATGATAAAATTATTACACATTTCTTTTTTTATTACAAATATATCAATTTCACATGTACCGAATAAACACAAAACTGCAGATTATTTATTTATGTATTTATTTTATGATGATTGTAATAAATTGATCAATAAATAATTCCATGGTCTGTATGACTCTACTGTGACATTATAACATGCACTGGGTTGGTGGTACCAAAATACAACTGTTATCATAAAGGGTACCCCTTACTTGATGGCTAAAACCTAACTTTTATTAAATAAGTTGCTAAAATTCATTCTTAATATTCCCACTACACAAACACATACACACCCAGGACCCTATATTCCACCTGGTCCCTATAAGTGAAAATAACTTAGGAGGGGCTTGGTTCCTGTCAGTTCAAGGGTTTAGAATCCAGTTGGTGGTTTCACTGGATTATTTTAACTGTCAAGAAACCCCTTTCCATGTGACCCCTTCCTAATACCACACCATATAAAACCAGACAACCAGCACCGTATGGCCAACAAAGGGTTAATTGCTAAGGATTAACTGCAATGAGGGCAACACCCATAGTGTCTCTTGTGGGTCAGTAACACAAGTGGCCTGTTTAAATGCAGGACTAAACAAAAAAAACCATATTCATGCAGCCCAGCTAATTATTGGCCAGTCTAACAGTGCTACAGTTGTCTATCAATACATCATATTTCTCATTTATCTCACTATCTCTCTACTGTGACATTATAACCACAAGGCCAAGGCTGTTATGGTCATACAGTATGATATGATGTGTTAATAGATGTTGTGATGTTAGCGCCCAAATGACTTGTGGTTATATTTATATGTATAAGGACCAGGCAGCACTCTCCATTAGGCCCCTTGCAGATAACTGTGTCTGTGATCAGTGTGCAATCCATGTATTTCACAGATAGCACACTGACTCATTTATTTCTATGCACATCATTGTGAATTACACGGTCACATCATGTCCTATTTCTGTCCTTTTTTGTGGCCGTTGCTTCCATGGCTCCTTTTCAATTAATAAACCGGGCTACGGATGCAAGGCCGCTGCACAGCCAGCACATGGGTGACACCTGCGTGTCCTCCTTTCGCCTCCTGTGCCTTTAATTTACAGTAATGTGCAACCAGCCTTAGTTGCAGAGATAACTGGGTGCACCTTTGGGTGGGAATGGCCACCTTCCCGCAATTATAATCCAGAGATTAAGTACAACAGGACTCCAGTTTGGTTTAATTCCATGTATGGTTTATTTCCTATCTCTCCAAGCCTGTCTTGTGAATAACCAATGCTTTTGGTAATAATTCCCTTCATCAGGCATCAGGACAGGATTTCCAATGTAAGGGCTTGTTCACATCTGCGCCCCGGGTCTCTGTTTGCAGGTTTCCATTTCCTGCCCGAAACTGGACAGGAGACCGAAACCTGCAGTCATTTTTCAAACCCATTCATATGAATGGGTTTGAAAAGTGTCCGGCCGCGAGCATCGGTGAGCATTTTGTGCTCTCTGCGGCGAAACCATTTTTTTTAACCAGACACAAAGTCGGACATGCAGGACTTTGTGTCCGGTTAAAAAAAAAAAACGGTTTCACCGCCGAGAGCACAAAACACTCACCGGTGCCCACAGCCAGACACAGTCTGACAGGTTTCTGTCTTCTACAGACAGAAGACAAAAACCTTAAAATGTAGATTGGACGCTGGTGTGAACGAGCCTTAAGATGTACTTTTTCCTCCGACAGTCGGACATTGCGACTGAGACTTTGCCACAAATTTTAACATAATCTTATAGCAGGAATGTCTTATCCCTGATAAAGGGTATTATTAGTCTAAATCATTTTAGGCTAAAGCCCCACATAGCCGCAGGAAAAAAAAGCCCAACTGGAAAAACCTCGGCAGCAATGCATTGCATTTTTTCCCATAGTGCTTTTCACAGGTCATGTGGTTTACAGTCCATGGTCATGTGATCAACAAACAGGTGCACAGCTCGTTACCAGGCAGATGTCTGAATATTGTGCTGTGACTATAACGAGATGTGCACCTGTGTTATTGTCACATGACCATGGACCGTAAATCACATGACCATGGTCAGAATTCCAACCACTAGAAGTAACAGAATGAATGACAGCAAGCAGAGATCTAGAAAACCTTTCTCATCATGTTGGGTGCTGCCTTTCTAAACTGAATGATATTTTGCAGAATTTTGCGTAGGTAAAAAACATAAAACAGACAGTAATTTTCTCATTTTACTGATGGAAAAAAACACTTCTCTACAGATAGTCACACAAAGATCTGCCAAACTGGAAACCATTGTGACTTTTGTATAAATAGGTAATCATTGTACTATTCAATGGAGGTGTAATTGTTAAGTAACTCATCTGTTGAACTGCAAATTTGTGTGTGCACCAAGGCTTAGGGTGATTAATCCAAATTGCCTTATCATTAACTGTTTCAGGACTGGCATTTACCAGCTATCTCATCCTCTGCTTCAGCACATAACATTGTAAGTACATTTCTTGCATAGCTTGTGATTTCTTGTAGTCTTTTCATATTGTAGATGGAAGAGCTTTCATTCATTGCTTACCTGTACTAAATGGATCAGATACCTTTAAATTTTCCTTAAAATAACTGTGGGAAAAAAACACGGTGGAAATGCAGACTTTCTGCTTCAAATATACCTATAGGTAAACCGCCGGCATTTCCATAGGTGTAAATGACATGCTGTAACTTCCAAAACCAGGGCAGTATTGTGTGGATGGTAATCTCTAGATGCGACTTTAAAATCGTGGCGTTTATGCCAAGTGGGGTCTCAGCCTTAGGCACTGTCCTCACACAGTGGGCCACTGCAAAAAAATACTGTGGGAAAAAAAAACATTATGTGTTGCCCCCTCAGTTGAGCGCTGTGCATATTTTTTTTTTGCAAAAAAACGCTGCATCTCTGCCATTTGGGGCCTTAGGCCAGGTCCACACAGGGCATAAACTAACAAAATAACAATTTGTATATAATTTTTTTTTTAAAATTATATTAACAACAATATAACTTCTTGTTTGGTAGAATAGCATGGAAGCCAAATCACTGTAAAATGGTACAAGTGTATGTACTGTACATAACCATAACAGGTCACCCATAAGCTTTTATAGGACTATTCATATGTCTCTTAGGGTGCATTCACACTGAGTAAACGCTAGCTTATTCTGAACGTAAAACACGTTCAGAATAAGCGGCGTCTAAAGCAGCTCCATTCATTTCTATGGGAGCGGGGATACGAGCGCTCCCCATAGAAATGAATGGGCTGCTTCTTTCACTCCGTGCAGTCCCATTGAAGTGAATGGGGAGTGCCGGCGTGTACGCTCCGGCATGAGCAGAGCTTGCCGTATACGCCGGCACTCCCCATTCACTTCAATGGGACTGCACGGAGTGAAAGAAGCAGCCCATTCATTTCTATGGGGAGCGCTCGTATCCCCGCTCCCATAGAAATGAATGGAGCTGCTTTAGACGCCGCTTATTCTGAACGTGTTTTACGTTCAGAATAAGCTAGCGTTTACTCAGTGTGAATTCACCCTTATGCCGCTAATTGCTCCAGGGGTAGAATATTTCCAACATTGACTACAGGGCTACACAGAAATACACGGTTATTCATGCACTGTGCATGTTTGGTGAACTTTTATCCGTGTCTTTTTTTCAGTCCAGTCTAGGAGTAGATGCTAAAAGAAAGGGATAGGAAGATAGGGATAAAGGAAAGTATTGACAATGCCAGGTATAGCCATAAATACTGCCAAAGCTGCACTGTGTATATGTGATTATATATTATTATTAATCCGAGTTGTTTTCCTGCTGAGACTTTCCATTTTACTGAGCTGCATTATCTTGTTTATGATTCCTTTAGCAGTCGAGGATGATACATTTTATAGCTGTCATGGCAAGTGGCCAGTAGGGAGCTTCTGTGGTCAGATACTTAAATTATGGATCATTTGGAACATAAAAAATGTTTGGTGGGATAAGGACACAGCGGAGGTCATATATAAAAATATTACTCGTAAATATTCTTGGACTCTAAACTGCAAATATAATGAAGCATGTTTTTATATGAAAATCTATGGAAGAGAAAATACATTGTTCTGGCATACAGTATATAGAAAATTCTAGAGAGATTATAACTGCATCATTCACACAAGAATATTCTGAATATGTAGATTATGTTAGTCACAGCAGCTGTTTACATGACTATGTTTGTAGCTATAGGGGGGTGCTATATAAGCAGTGTATCCTGGACCCTGATGGGGGCCCAAATGTACCTTTAGAATATTGATACATTTTATTCGCCATAAAGGGCACAAGGTAGGGCTCCATTTAAAGATCAGACATTGGACCCAAGAGCTTCAAGCTATTCCTTTATCTATGCTATATACAAATATGCATGACTTATATCACAATTTCTTCTTTTGTTTTAGAGCAGAGATCTCTTTGTTCTCACTTATGGTGCTTTAGTGGCAGAATTGTGCAAAGATTATGACAGCGATGAGGAAGTTAACAAATACTTGGATGCAATGTAAGTATATAGTCTATGTCATATTTAGCAGGCATCTTGCTTTGTGGACAAGTATTGTAATACAATAATGCAAATTTTATGATACAATGTTTTTTTTCTTTTATTAAGTAAATAGTAATTGTATTATATTTTTCAGAGACCAGTTACGTTCCCAATGATATCAATATAATTTTTGATAGATTAATCTTTTTATTTGACGATATGCTTAATAAAACCACATATGTTGCTAATCTCACACAAATTCAAAGTAGAAATAATTTACAAAATGTTTTATTACAAACACTTTTTTTGATTAGGTTTTTTAAGTCAACTCTTGTGACCATGAGTTTCACATCTGATAATCCTAGTCATTCATCTGAATGGGTGACCATTAGAGATGAGCGAACACTAAAATGTTCGGGGTTCGAAATCCGATTCGAACAGCCGCACACATCGACTGTTCGAACGGGTTTCGAACCCCATTATAGTCTATGGGGGGAAATGCTCGTTTCAGGGGTAGGCAACATTCGATCAAATTCTACTTACCAAGTCCATGAGTGAGGGTCGGGCTGGATTCTTCCTCCTGCGCAGCGTCTCCGTGTCCTCTTCCGGCCTTGAATTCACTCTGCTAGGCATCGGGCCTGGGCAGAGCCGAGTGCGCATGCCCGCACTACAAGCGGACATGCGCAGTCGGCTCTGCCCAGGCCCGATGCCTGGCAGAGTGAATTCAGAGCCGGAAGAGGACGCGGGGACGCTGCGCAGGGAGAAGACTTCTAAAGGTAAGAGAAGAACCACCGTTGATTGGCAATGTATAGCATTCTGCCAATCAATGCTGGTTCTGCATCGAATCTTAACTTCGAACAGCTAGTAGTACTCGATCGAGTACAAGTATTTCGAATACCGTAGTATTCGATCAAATACCTACTCGATCGAGTACTACTCGCTCATCTCTAGTGACCATGCAATAAAAGGCCAGACTGAGTTTCTTATTTCTTATTACAGGTTCCCACCTGCATTCAGGTTTCCATTTGTGGGGTCTGCTTGGGGACAGAAACCTCAAACGTAGACTGGGTGCAGGTGTGAATCTAAGTTTAGGGATTCTCTGCTGTGGTTAATGATGGGGTTGTAAGCAATCATAAGGAGAATTGGTACCATAATGGATAAATCAGAAAGTGGTGCTAGATAGTAGCTGAAACTCAACAAAATCCACAAACAACCCCCTATGCTAGGGCAAATCACTTCAGGTGGACCTTGCTAGGATTGTGGACCAATGAAAAGCCAGAATACAAAACATTAAGCTGCTAGCAGAAAGTGGAACCCATTGAAGTCAATGGGAGGTTTTTTTTTTTTATCAGCGCTGAAATTCTACACCAAATTCCTCACCATTTTCCTCAGTGTGAATGGACCCTAAGCACACAACAAAACAGCTTTAATTGCTAGAACCTAAAACTTGTCAATTATGCATGACATACATTATATAGTATGTCACGTCTCCATTTTTATAATGTACAGTTCTACTAGCCTTTTATTTAATTGCACGCTTTAATTTTATCCAAATTATTCATTCTATTTTCAGGGGATATAACATTGGAGTTCGATTAGTAGAAGACTTTTTGGCTAACTCTGGCATAAAGAAGTGTCGCAGCTATAGTGAAACAGTGGACATAATTGCAAAGGTACTATAAATGCATGCACATGCCATATATTATACAAATTATGGTCAGGCTGTTTTTGTAGTGAGTAATATGGCCATATTTTAGAGTCTTTTTAGTGTCTTTAGGGTCTTCCATGCTCTTCCCCATTTCCTGTGAATGGCTGTAAGCCAAAGTGCTGGGACAAGAGTCTCCCTGCTGTGCCATCTGTATCTTTGGCTATGCCCATGTGATCAGGTAGTTTCCAGCTGTAGATGGAGCAGATCAGCAGAAGAGTAACTCCAGCGTTACTGCAGGATTTACACAAAACTATTTGTTTCAGGAACATGAAAGACAGTGGGGTAAGATCTTCCAGGCTAGATTTATTTATTGAATGCAACTATATTTGTTATAACTAGAACATTCATGTTGTGGAAGCCTAAAGCAAAAAAAGCTCTGCACATACAGTACCATTACTTCTAGTATACATATTTATATGTTGTTTGTGAAGTATTGCCAGATTTGCTCCACAGTTGTATTTGTTGTGATAGATTAAAGGGGGAATGCGGTTTATAAAAAAATATTGATCCTATGACAATATTCCTTAATGTGAAGAAATCACTAATACATATCACATTAAAATTATGCATAATTTAGCTGATTTCCCTTCAGGTCACGTGACCACATCTTTGACGCTTCATTTGCCTGGAAACTAAATGTCACCGTGGCATGTGACCTGTTCTCGAGGGATGGGGGAGATGAGAGAGTGTCTTAGATCAGATCACATGCCACAGTCATGTTTTGTTTCCAGTAGAGATGAGCAAACACTGTTCGATCGAATAGGTATTTGATCGAATATCAGGCCGTTCGATGTATTCGTTCCCAATCGAATACCACGCGGCATACGCAGTAAAAATTTCTATCCCCTCCCACCTTCGCTGGCGTGTTTTTGGCACCAATAACTGTGCAGGGGAGGTGGGACAGGAACTACGACAACGGAGGCTTTGAAAAAAATGTTAAAAACCCATTGGCTGCCGAAAACATGTGACCTCCCATTCATAAAAACAGCCGCCGCCATATTCGTGTCATTTTGCGGTGAGAGATAGGGAGAGAGACATATCTGCTGAGGGCTAAATAGGCATTAGCTTGAGATAGGCAGGGAAAAACCAAAGAACAACAACAGCTCCTCTCAGAGCTATACACTGCAGGGACAGGAGTCCAGCTTTCCACGGATGGTGGAAAACAGGGATACAGAACAGTTACTTGTTGCACACCATACGTGCACACCAGCTTTTGTTAGGGGTGACCCCACACAAAATAGCAGGAATCCACAGCAGTTACTTCTTGCTATATACGTGCAAACCAGCTTTTATTAGGGGTGTCCCCTCACAAAATAGCAGGAATCAATAGCATACTTCAATACTTACTCAATACTCAATACTTACTCAATACTTCAACATCAATACTTCTTGCTATATACGTGCAAACCAGCTTTTATTAGGGGTGTCCCCGACAAAATAGCAGGAATCCACAGCAGTTACTTCTTGCTATATACGTGCAAACCAGCTTTTCTTTGGGATGTCCCCTCCCCCACAAATTTGCAGAAATACAGAGCAGTTACTTCCTGCTATATACGTGCAAACCAGCGTTTATTAGGGGTGTCCCCCACAAAATAGCAGGAATCCACAGCAGTTACTTCTTGCTATATACGTGCAAACCACCTTTTCAGGTAGTGTGTAACCCCAAAAAAGGGATACAGAACAATTAGGTCCGGCTATGTACGCTCAATCCAAATATCCAGGGTGTGTACCCCCAAAACCTAGGTGGGAGACACCAAAATTCAGTCAGGCTATGTACGCTCAATCCAGTTTTTCACGCTGTGTACCCCCAAAATCTAGGTGGGAGAGACAGAAATTCAGTCAGGCTATGTACACTCAATCCAGTTTTTCACGGTGTGTAACCCCAAAACCTACCAAGGAGACACAGAAATTCAGTTTGGCTATGTACGCTGAATCCAATTTTTAAGGGTCTCCCCCCCCAAAGCTAAGTGGGAGACACAGCAATTCAATCAGGCTATATCAGCTCAATCCAATTTTTAAGGGTCTACCCCCTAAAGCTAAGTGGGAGATAGCCGTTCATTCAGTCAGGCCATGTATGGTCAATCCAATTTTTAAAGGTCTACCCCCTGAAGCTAAGTGGGAGACAGTCGTTCATTCAGTCAGGAAATGTATGGTCAAACCGATTTTTAAGGGTCTACCCCCACCCGAAGCTAAGTGCAAAGTACAAATTGATATAAATGACATTGGTGTTCGCTAGATACAAAAAAAGTTGAAGATTGAAATTTCCCACAACCCAGTGGTTGATGAAGGGTCAATGACAGTGGAAAATGGAAGGTGAGGAAATTCATAGCCACATGCATAGATAATAAAATATGGGTGACTGAACATATGGGGAATTGAAAATAAGGTCCTAGTAGGGACCACTTGTAAATCACATTTAGAGGAGCCGTGTTTGAGTCTGGCAAGCTCCAGATCTGCTACCAGGTTCCGGCCATTATCACATATGCAAACATGCGTGGGCCCAGGTGCAGCGGGGAAAACCATATTGCCATATCATCCTGGATGGCATCCCTCACCTCGGAGGCAGTGTGCGGTCTGTCCCCCAAGTTGATGAGCTTCAGCACGGCCTGCTGACATCTCCCCACGCCAGTGGTACAGCGTCTCCAGCTCGTCGTTGGGGTCGAGGTTGTGGAGCAGGAGTAGGCTTTCAGAGAAACCCTGCCATGAATTTTGGGCTGGGAGAGGAGATAGGCCACCCCAGTTTGCACCCCGGACCCAGACTCCACTACATTCACCCGGCCTGTGATTAAAGATAAGCAGCATCCCTGACCGCAGGCGCTTGTCCATGCGTCGGTGGTCAAGTGGACCTTGCAGCAAAGCGTGGAACTCTGGGCCTAACTGATGTTATGGGACACGTTCAGGTGCAAGGCAGGGATAGCACACCAAAAAAAGTAGTAACGGCTAGGCCTAGCATAGGGAGGTGCCCCAGCTGCCATCTGGTGATGGAAGGCCTGGGTATCCAGAAGCATAAACATCAACATCCCCAGGGCCAGCAGTTTTTAAATGAGGCCGTTAAAGGCTTGGGCATGTGGGTGGCTTGCGCTATACTTCTGCCTGCAATGAAACGCCTGGGAGATGGGGAGTGGCTGGAAAGAGGCTCATGATGGTGCAGACCAAAAGGGAGGATGAGAGTTAACTCCCCAATGTGTCAGAGACAGATGTGTAGGTGTCCAGGCTGGTGTACATAGTGAAAGAGGCAATGTCGGCAACGCTGGGCGACGATTGCCCTGCGTTTGCTCTCTCCCACTGAGCCCAGGGCTTGCCTTCCAAATGACAGCGCACGCAAAAGGTGGTAAGGTTGCTCTTTTCAGTTCAACTGTGAACTCAGTTTAGACTTGCAAAGTGTGCAAACCGCACTAAATTTATCATGTGACTGGTGACACTAGGCACCTCAGTGGCAGTAGTTTGGTCAGGGGGTGCCGCTAGCCTCCTGTGTGACAATTAAATCATCTGCCACTTCGTCATCCTCCTCTTCCTCCATCAATATACGCTGTGAAGTGGACAGGAGTGTGCACTGACTATCCTGCAGGAATGGTTCTGCTCCTATGCCCGACTACTCAGCGTACAATGCGTTATCCCTGATGGTGATGAGGGATTCTTGCATCACACACAGGAGCGGGATTGTTAAAATCAGTACTGCGTCATCAAAGCTGACCCTCTTGGTGGACTCCTCAAAGACATGGAGAGATCTCGCATAAGTCTGGCAACATGGGCGAGTTTTGCATGAGTAGCTAGTACATGGAAAATCTTTGGCCTTGCTGCCTCTGGACATGCCTCTGCCTCTAGCCACCTTTTTTCCTGCTTAGCTCGCTGTTATGGTCAGCAGGGTTTATTAAAAAAATAAAACAAACTAAACCCTACGAAGTCCTCTGGGCCACTGACTACTAACCAACCTGGTGTGAACACAGTCTAACAGTTCCTGTCACTGCAGCTAAAATAAACGACCAGGTGTGCTCTGTTATCATTCACAGAGGCCTGTGCAGTCAGAGCAGCCGCACAAATAAACAAACTGGCTAGCCTGAACTCCAGGACAAGCCAGAGACCAAGTAAACCCTGTGTGTAGTAGTTCCACCCAACCACCCAGGCAACTACTGCCAAGCCCACTCCCAGTCACCCTGTCTGAGAAGTACTGCTAGCTGACCCTACTGAGTTTTACCACAAACACACAAGGCAGCATGCTGCCTGACTAACAGTGGCATTGCTATCTCAGGGGCAATTTACTAGCTAGGGCAATTCTTGTTTACAGGCTGGAACCCATACATACATACATACATACATACACACACACACATACACAACACACACACACACACACACACACACACACACACACACACACACATCATTTCAGGTTTTGGAATGTGATCATAGAGCACCGGGAGTCCAGACCAGCCCCCTTATATAGGCAAGGGGCGGTCACCAGCAAATGGCCCAACTGCCCAATCTGAGCGTCCATAGGTCGACACACATGTCGATCAACCAGTCGGCCACGCCCGGCTGCTGCAAGGCAGATTAACCCTTGCAACCCTGTACTGTGCAGAGGAACAGACAGCGACACCCATATCATGGCTGCAGTCTCTGCACAATCCTAACACTCGCCTCCACATCTACATATCATTTGTGCGATTTTTTGCTCTCCTGAACCAGAACAAAGGATGAGATTTTTAACTTACATCGGGGGTCGATGATTGCAAAAATCCATTATTGTTTGCTCTCCATGATGTGAACTATGCCTTTGTCTCTTGAAAAGCAACCTAACATAAAGTCAGCCATGTGTGCCAGTGTGTTACTTGGCATGACTTATAATGAGCTTCTAACCAGCACAGTTGGGGGAATCAGGGTGGATTGAGCCTCTAACCAGAAGAGTTTGAGGGCATTAGTGTGAATTGAACCTAGTAGGAACATAATTAAGGAGGAAGAATTGTAGAGGGTGAGCACACACATCAAACTTCATGTCAGGGTGCTTGACACTGCTGGAGATGAAAATGATGGGTCTATCCAGTGGCTGTTCATTTTGAAGGAGGGTGGTGTTTCAGCACTCCTGCCAGGAATATTGGGCGGGGAGACAAGGCAGGCCACCATAGTTTGCGACCCGGTCCCAGCCTCAACTACATTCAGCCAGTGTGCCGCGTTTGAGATGCAGCATCCCTGGCCACATGCACTTGTCCACGCATTGGTGGTCAAGTGGAACTTTGTGCAACTTAGCGCAGAACTGAGGGCCCGCCTGATGTTACAGAACACGTGCTGGTGCAAGGCTCAACTCACCCTAAGGGCCAAAAACACTGCTGGTGAATTTTGTTCAGTTCCAAAGGACTCTGTTTAGATTTGGCTCAGTCGCAGCTCCAGAACATACCTTTGAAGGCACGGTTTCCTTTAGTGGCTCCATCTCAGCAGAATGATGTTGGTGAAGCTTGGTTAAAGCTGGTGTTGGAAGGGAAAGTGGTTTCTGACCTACAGCTAAAGTACTGGAGCATGTTGTTTAGACTATTAACACCTGATCAGAACACTGTAGAGGTAATGTAGAGTCTGATATTAGAGGACCATTACCGGTAGTAGTGGTTGCAGCCAATTCTCCACCTTTGCGGTCCTCTAAATAAAAGTTACCCCCAGGACTTGATGCCAAAATGTTATCAATTTCCCAATCAAAATCAAGGTCAATGTCTGGGTCCTCAGTCCAATCCACTGCATCAATCCCACACAATGAGAGTGATGGTTCTGGAACCACCGTTTAAGGGGCTAAGAATTTTAAAGGGGCTAACACTCTGTTGGTGCAAGGCTCAACTTACCCAAAGGGCAAAAAACTCTGCTGGTAGGGGCCACACGGTGGCTCAGTGGTTAGCACTGCAGCCTTGCAGAGCTGGAGTCCTAGTGTTCAAATCCCACCAAGGGCATAAAACCATCTGCAAGGAGTTTGTTTGTTCTCCCTGTGTTTGCATGGATTTCCATCCCATATTCCAAAAAAGACATAATGATAGGGAAAAATGTACATTGTGAGCTCTATGTGGGGCTCACAATCTACATTAAAAAAAAAAAACTCTGCTAGGGCTGAACTAAGTTAAAGAGCCTAAAACTCTGCTGGAAAGAGGCTGAAGTCACCTAAAGGCCCTCAATCTCTGCTGGTAGCTCAGCTTAAGGGCCTCTACCCTAATTTGGAAGGGCTCACGTTAAGGGCCAGAAAAGTGAATTTTATAAGGTCTCACCACATCACACACACACACACACACACACACATCCACAATGACAGTTAAGGGTGGGGGCTTTTGGATTTCCCATTGCCTATTCCATCTGTGGTTGTCATGGGCAACGTGATTTAAAGGGGTGCTTGTTAATGTTTCTTTAGCTTAAATTTGAGTTTCTGTCCATCCATTTGGGGAAGAAAGAAGGTTTCCAGGTATTTTCCCACTTTGATAGAGGTTTTTTTGAGTGTGGAAAGTGTGTAGTTGTTAGGCTGTGATGGTGGGGTAAAACTGTGACTTGGGCTTGTTAGATGCCCCCAGGCATGCTTCCCCTGCTGTCCCAGTTGCATTGCAGAGGTGTTGGCATCATTTGCTGAGGTGTCATAGTGGACTTGCTGACCCTCCTGAGTCGAATGGTGGGATCCCTGAAACAAAACATTTTTCCCCATAGACTATAATGGGGTTCGATATTCGATCGAATAGTCGAATATTGAGCGGCTATTCGAAACGAGTAACGAATATTGAATATTTTACTGTTAGCTCATCTCTAGTTTCCAGGCCTCTGTGCTTTTAGGAAGTGTGCAAACGAAATACAAAACGTCACGGATGTGGTCGCATGACCTGAAGGTAAATCAGCTAAATGGCGCATATGTTTAACGTGATGTGCTTTAGTATTTTGCTTATATTAAGGAGTACTATCATATGACCAATATTTTTTATACATTGGATAACCCCTTTAAGGTTGTGTATAAATTTAATTTGAGAAGTCACATACACAGGATGTATTCTGTACTGTGTGTCTTATACATGCCTGTGATGCATGTCATACGGTGTCATCTATCACCCATAGGGATTATTGTAGTGGATGCCACATGGTATACATAATTTTGCTGTGACCCTTGCACTTTCCTATACAGTTAAAAAAAATGGTATGTAAACATATGGTATGCACACTTGGTCAATGATAGCGGATTTTCACGGTATATATATATAAGTGTACAGATGCCATATGTATTTAGTCTAACTTTGCTTCATTGCTTTGACTTCTATGATTTTAAATTCCTACATCCTACAATGGAAAGTGATTCACAAGAGAAAAAAAATCAAGAACAATGGATTTATAGATGGTTTCCTTGTAATGTGATTCATAATTATTCTTAATACTATGTAGCTTACTAATATTTTCCTTCTTATGTTAAAATAACAGATGCTCATCAGTGTTTTAGTAAATTCCACCACACCTTATACATTTATTCATCTTAAACAGCTTGTGATCTTGGTGGCAAGTCTTCTGAAAATGATGTAGTTATCCCACTTATAACTTTTTTTCCCCCTGAATAAAGGATGTTAAACATGTTAAATGTTGGGAACTGTAGTCTTCAATTAGCTAGAGCATAGGAAAAAAAAATGTGTGTTCTAAAGAGAACCTTAATGGTGTAGGCTGAGGGAACACATGGTTGAAAAGTTTATATTTTTTTGGTTGTTGCAGATTTTGATACTTTTATTTGAGCCGAAGCCAAGAGTGGCTTGAAAGGGAATGAGAAATATGAAGGAAGCTCTTACACTTTTCTCTTTGCTTAAATCCACTCCTGGCTTTGGCTCAAAAATTGCAGCAACATCTTCAAAAAAAAAAGCAGTTTTTCTGCAATGTGTGGCCTCCTCCTCGAAGATACTTTGACACTTGGATTGCGTAGTCTGTCCTTGTGGTCTGTTGCTCTGATGGGACAGAGGCATGGATGAATCAATAAACAGGAATTTGTTGTATCATTGATAACATCGGATCCATAGTTTTCTCCTCAACATTGCCAGATGAAAAACTCATGCTTATAAACCTTTTTTTTGTGCTCAATTTTTAGACGGGCTCCTTACTGGAGGCTCCAAACAGAGACTCTGAATGTAGTCTAAGATGTGTTTTAGTCAACCTCTTCCTGTGACATACATAGGCAATGCAAATTGCAATACAGTAAAGTGCAAGCGCATAAGTAAACAGATATAACAAAAACATAATTTCAAGCGTTATCAGTGAACACTTTGCACCTCCATCTTTGACTGTATACAGCCTCCTTATATATGTATTATTGCTTTATACGGTGGACCTATTCACTAAGAGCAATTTTTGGCACAGAATAACCAGCAGCCTTTAGATTTTTTTTTGCTTCTAAATGAGTATTTATACAACAGCTCACTATGTAAAAATTGATGAACAGGGGATCTCAGCAGTAAATCGGACCCTTAACTAAATTACCATATTAGAGACAGAAGCATGGGAAAAATGTTATTGTTATAAAAAGTCCCATACTTTCATGATTTCTTCTAAATATGAGTATCCCGACCCTAATAATGTACAATCCAACACAAACTTTGATGACGAATGGTTTTACAAATCTCAACCCAAATCCCTTTAAAACTGGAGCCCCATGTTGTGAATATGCAGCATTTGGCCACGGAGCAAACACCACAACAAAAAATACTGTACCTGCAAAGTGAATGGCAAAATGGAAAAACTGCAATTTCAAAAACCGTTGCGTTTTTGTAAACTGCAGCATGTCAGTTATACCTATTAAAACGCTGGCGGTTTCTGTATAGGTATAAATATGATGAGTTTTTGCTGTCGTCTTTTCCACATCGGTTTATGGCTGCAGGTGTCTATTTGATGCCTAGCATAAATGACATTTTTTGTATCCAGGATTAACTGTTTAATAGCATTTTGCAACGTCATTCAACTTGGTAACGCCTAACCTATAAAGTTAATCTTACGTATATCCTCAGACTCTATTTTATGTAATCAGCAATGTCATTATCTTAATGCAGCACTTGCTTATTCTATGCATTGTTCATCTACAGGTCTTCAATATGACAACACAGTTAAGTAACTCTTTGATGTTGTGTTACAGCTTGTTGGAAAATTATTGTTTGAATATACTACTTAGTTCACAAATGATGTGTGATGATGTATGTAAAGGTCTCCAGACAAAACCCTTTAAATCAAAGCTAGTCTACAGTCAAGATGGCTATGTGACAAAGAGATGGCTATGTAACAAAGAGATGGCTATGTAGCAAAGAGATGGCTATGTAGCAAAGTTAGAGTAAAAGTGAGGAAACACATTCATCTGAGCTGTCCTGCGGTTTTGACTGGGTAAGAGCAGGGCACCAGGGACAAATTGTCATAAAAGGCAGCCATGTTAGTAACTCTTTCACACTTCTTATGCCAGTTAGAGTCATCATTACTGCATGAAGGTGAGTTCATTTTGTCCAGGTTTACACCTGTATTGTTATTTCTATAATTCATAGCGCCAAAACAATGAAAATTTAGAAGGTGTCTCATCTGCCTAATCACTGATATGACAGACACTAATAATATCTGGGAGACTCACCGACTACAAGTCAACAAAGGAATTATATTCCAAAGGAGAAGGTCATCTGCACTCACACAAAGGGATCCTTTATTGCAGTCCAAGTTCACACTATGCATTTCAGGGGATCCATCTTTTGCAAGTATATACAAAATGGCATATAGGCATCTATGGTGATTTGTGATGCTCTGCTTGTCTGGATCCACTCCATGATGATTGAGGATTCTGCTGCAGCTCCATAAAAGTATTCTAATACAGTGTTCTTTAACATTGTTGTGGCTATACACAACTTAACAAGGTGAGAGTCCATTGTGACTGTTTTTATTGTCTACCTGCACTCTCCTTTCCCCGGCTCACTCCTACACAGTATTCCCTGTGTTACAGTATCACACTATGTGGCAGTGGCGTAACTACCGCCGTAGCAGCAGAGGCAGCTGCCACAGGGCCGGGGACATTAGGGGCCCGGCGACAGCCGCTACAGCTGCATTTTTTTTTTTTCCTTAATAGGCTGTTACCGGCTGGAGTTACTCCAGCCGGTAACGGGCCCTATTTACTTACCCATCCTGGCTGGGCCGGGATGGGTAAGTGACACCTTGGGCCCCACAAACACTATCATTATACTCGGGGGTCTTTTCAGACCCCCGAGTATAATGATCGAGGCCCGGGAGAGGTAAGATAACATAAAAAACACTGTTACTTACCTCTCTACGATCCAGGCAGGCTTCAGGTCTAGTCGTCTGGCGTCTCATGACCCCGGCCTGCGTCCCAGGTCATGTGACGTTTGACGTCATTGAAGATGGACTATAGCAGAGGCTGACAGCGGAGGACTGCCACAGAGCCGGGAGGTAGGTGAGTAACAATGCTTTTTTTATGTTTTTCTCCCCCTCAGTCTCCAATTATTATAATCTGGGGTCGGAAAAGACCCCAGAGTATAATAAATGTTTATGGGTGTCCACAGTGGGGCATAATACTGTATGCAGGGGCCACTATGGGGGATAATACTGTGTGTAGGGGCCCCTGAGGAACATAATAGTGTGTGCAGGGGCCACTATGGGGCATAATAGAGCGTGCAGAAATGCGTAGGAGGGGGTCGGTTGAGGTCTTCGGCGTTGGTGTCGGTCGGGGGGGAGCACATGTCAAAAGCTTTCCACGGGGCCCTGCCATTCCTAGTTATGCTACTGCTATGTGGCACTGTGTTTTTTCTGTTTTATTCTAGAATACTGACAACAATGAGGTCTGCTGGCTTTCTGATGTGGAATCCATCATGTTTATTGGCAAGTCTATAATGGAGTACCTGTAGACCATAAGAAAAAAAAGGCCCTTCATTTACTGCTGTGTGATGCTTCATATGGCGCCATAAAATGGATCTTCTCTTCAAGGCAAAGTGGGGCGATATTATTAAGAGTGGCGGTTTTGTCTGATAGTCTTAATCCATTTGAACGTTGGCATAAGATGCACCAGAATTATTAAGAGGCTCCAGCCTAACAATTATGGCAGACCATGAAGATGTCCTGTATGCCAGAAACAAAATCTACACCATCTCATGACAGTTTCCTAGAGAGGGATATAGTAAATATGACAAGTCAAGGCAGCCTACCTAAATTCCCAACACTCTCCACCAACAAAATGAAAAAAAAGTATAAATTTTTGCATAAAAAACGCATGCACATGCAACAAAGATTTTGACTTTTCATGCCTTGTATGAGCTAGTGCTGGAACAAGGATGACACAATGTATTTACCATACATTCAACACATGTAATGGGCACACTTGATTTTGCACTGAAAACTTATATTGTAGTGTAAATGATAGTAATTGTGAGCACAATAACCTGCATAAGCTTCTCCTGGAAAACAAACATTGGCTCATTTATTATTTATTACAAACTGTTTAAAATACTGATATTTTTAGGCGTGTCCATGAGTTTGTAATATTGTACACTTAGATATAAAGTAAAGCTGAAAGGAGAAAGTTGGCATTCTTGATCTTACCAAAATACTCTATTCGCATCCATCTATAAAATTCAGTATCAGCTACTTATTAGGATGCCTTAAAAGTGGGGACATAATTAATAGGCCTGGTTGTGGATGCCAAATTGTATATTAATTAAATATGAATACATCCACATATATGTTTGCAAATGTGATTTATTGATTTTATGTCAATACATTTTATGCACAATTAATGAATTGATAGGCTGCATAAAATCCCAATACATTCTATGCAAATGGCGAGGCTTGCTGTGTGAAATGTAAAGTGTGAGATGCAGACCTTGCGCACGTTTTGTGGAGATATCTCAAAATGTATCAGGACTGTGAGAATACTGGGATTGGGATTAAATGCAGATAGAGTTGAGGACCAACCATATGATTTTATTTGTAAAAAAGAGAAAATTTAAAACATAGGCTCACCAATCTTCAGGGTGCACGGCTGAATGATCCCGGACTCCAGGGAGAGACGAAAGGTCGAGCAGTAGAAAAAATATTCCAGTCCGCACTATGATTTTATTGTTGGGATATTTTAAATGGGTCGGAGGTGGATAGAGAGCTTTTTATCCCAATTGTAATCTATAGTAAGACTTACAGTGCTGTATAAGTGGATGGTCAAGTGGATATGAGTTCAGGATAGGAGTTTGCATTGTATAAAATTAATAAAGGTTCTATTATGTATTGCAGCATTTTTACACTTGAAAGACTCAATAAAGATTATGTAATTAAAATAATAATACATTTACAAACAGAAAAATACAATTCTCTAAGACTGGTATTCTGCCTCAGTTAAATGGCACTGCTTCTAAGGAAAACAATCTGATTATTTCTTCTAATATATTTCAGTACAGAATACAAGGTAAATGCCCATTCCCTTTTGTCACAAAGTATATCATACATCAGCATCTACAAAGTCCATCATTTCTTCTTTTCCACTGAAATTGTCGCCATGTTCCACAAACTTGTGCAGGGTACTATAGTATTGATGATTTGGATTAAATGTATACAGTTCAGAGATCTTTTCCCAAGCCTTGTTATTGGGCAACTCAAATTCTGCTGGTTCTTTGCATTCAAAGAAACTTCTAAGATTTCTTTCTGCAAGGTTGTTTGCATATTCTTTAGCCAGTTGATCAAACCTCTCTTTTTCTTTTTCAACGTAAATTCTCCAGAATGACATTTGGATATAACTTACTTTAGAATTACAACTGGACCAACATGTACATAGAAGAGAAATTGAGGCCAGAACAGCAATGAGGCACCAACCTATAACCTGAAAAATTCAAGAGAACGGTATTCATATAAAGTTACACATTATGTTTAATAGCTAGGCTGGTTCACACTGGTCATCATAATAAAGTTTCACATCTTCTGAGTCACTGTGACATATCAGGAGATTTATTATTAATGTTAAATATTTGGAATTGATTAAAATTAATATTTGGGATTGATGAAGGTCTCCACTGAAATCACTGGAATGGGTTATTCAGGGATGTTAAATTAACTTGGCTGGTTTAAGCATTTGTTACAACTGGACCCAAGGGTTATAGGCTGGCTCCGATTCATGGTCACGTGATTGGAATCAGCCCCCATCTCCTTCCTCTGGTCTTTTTCCAAATGAGACAATCGTTTTTTCATTATGTCTTTCATAGTTGAGGTCTACCTATGATGTCAATTACAGGCCGACCTCCACACTGTAATACATATGTATGTTGTGTACCTGTGTATGGGAGGCTGGCTCTATTATAGTTAGTGAGCCCACATAGCATTGGTAATTACCTGTACAAACAGGAGGGAGGTAGGCAGAACAACTCGGGGGACAGGGGCTAGGATCACATGGCCAGGACATGGAAACAGTACAGAATCCCCAAGTCCAGCTGCAATATACACCTGTACCAGATAAGTTAACTTTAAGTCCTTGGATAACCCTTTTAAAGTGTACCCACAAATAAATGACAATCATTATAAGCTCCACTACTTGCTAAAAGTTGGGCAATGCAGTGGATTAGAACTGTAATACTTCAGGAGCCCAGATCTCAATGCTGTACACACTGCAGCAACTGACTGTAAAGCTTCAGCAGCTTTAGGTATGCATGCTATACTCTCCTGTAACTACTTGTAAGGATCCTACTCATTATAATAGACACAGCATTGCGGAACTTGCTGCTGGATGAGGATACTAAGGAATAGAACACAGTAGTTCTACCTGCTGCTGCTGCTGGAGCTTTTTAGTCACTTACAGGAATCTACAGTATGGGAGTCTCTATTACTGTAACTCAGGAGGCAGAATTCCACTACACTGCACAGTCAGAGCTTATGGTAAGTAGTGAACAATGATTTTTCATTTATGTTTCAAATGTGTTTATTGGCTTTTAAGCTGCCAGAAAACAGCACACTGTCAGACAGTAGATAAAATCTTAAATAAATTTCCATGCATTAGTACAAAACAGCAGGCTCAAGTAACAGTAAAATGAGAATAAAGTATAAGGCCTGGTTCACATCTGCGTTCGGTAATCCGTTCGGGGAGTCCGCATGGGGATCCCACAACACCCCCCCCCCCCGAACAGACTACTGAACACATTGACAAACAGTGAGCTTATGAAAGCACACAGACCCAATAGACTATAATGGGGCCCGTGTGCTTTCCGCACAGTGTCCGCACGAGTCACACACACACAGGAAAGTAGATCATGAAGTACTTTTCTGTCCGCTTGTTCTGTGACTTGAAATTTTAGGGGTCTTGAACAGCAGGGGGGCTGATCACTAGAGCAATGCATTACAATGCTAATGTATTACAATGCATTGCAAAAAAAAAAATGGCATTTCTATTGCAGGCTACATAGATTGAATGACAGGCCTGGGAGCCTTCAAAAGGCTCCCGGCTGCCATAGCAATGGGACACCAGCCCTGGAGCTTGTTCAGGGTGCCAGCGATCCCCAGTGAAATGGCGTCGTCCATGCACCACCGTTAAAATGGCACCTTGGTCAGCTTTCACTGAAGCACCTGAGGGGTTAATTCCCGCAATCAGTGAGGACACCGATCATGGGCATTAGCCCTGGGTGTCTGCTGTATAAAATCTGGATCCCCAGTGACCCCTATCTTTAAACACTCAGCATCTGCCATACTAGTTCGGTAGATGTCGGGAAAGGGTTAAAAACCTTGGAAACATCGCTATAAGTATCAGTGACATGCACTGCAGCACATTGAATTAACAGAATGTGACTATGGGCCCCACTTTTCATTTTGCACAGGGTCCCACTTTTGTCTAAAACTGGCCCTGGCTTTATTTAATATCTAAAAAAAATTGGTCAATTACAATTTTAATAAAAGTTAAAGGGGTTGTTCAGGAAGTGCAGTTTTATTCCAAGAGAAGATGAAAAATAAAAATCAGCAAACCTGGTTAAAAAAAACACAGACACATTGTAAGATTATGTTAAGGATTTTTGGAGCATAGGTAGTAGAAATCAAGTTATTGTAAAAGTTATTTTTTTGAATTGGTCAGTGGTAGGTATTGATATAACACAACAACATAAGTGGCACTTAAAGCGTGTATTTATAAAAGCAAGGTATCCACTCATCAGGGAATTGTGGTAGGGTGAATATAAGATTGTTTTTGTCTTTTTATAGAAAAACGGGGCATTTGCTGCCGAGCACTTATGTAATATAAACCCCCCCCATATCAAATACGCATAAATGTCCAGCAAATACACTAGAAAGGCAATAGTATAGCAATGAAT
Source organism: Leptodactylus fuscus (assembly GCF_031893055.1). NCBI lineage: Eukaryota > Metazoa > Chordata > Amphibia > Anura > Leptodactylidae > Leptodactylus > Leptodactylus fuscus. Next base: position 103,514,124 of record NC_134267.1, read on the forward strand.
ACAAATAATATGGCACAGAAAAGTATATACCAAATGGCATGAGTGAGTCCCGCGATGGCACCGGCCCCATTATTATTATTTCTAAGCAGGGGTTACTATTAGAGATGAGCGAACAGTGTTCTATCGAACACATGTTCGATCGGATATCAGGGTGTTCGCCATGTTCGAATCGAATCGAACACCACGTGGTAAAGTGCGGCAAAATTCGATTCCCCTCCCACCTTCCCTGGCGCCTTTTTTGCACCAATAACAGCGCAGGGGAGGTGGGACAGGAACTACGACACTGGGGGCATTGAAAAAAATTGGAAAAAGTCATTGGCTGCCGAAATCAGGTGACCTCCATTTTAGACGAATAGTGGATTTCAAATCCGGGTCATATGAGAATGTGAACTTTGTGACTATGAGACAGGGATAGCTGTACAGGCAGGGATAGCTAGGGATAACCTTTATTTAGGGGGGAATGTTATTAAAAATAACTTTTTGGGGCTCTATCGGGTGTGTAATTGTGATTTTTGTGAGATAAACTTTTTCCCATAGGGATGCATTGGCCAGCGCTGATTGGCCGAATTCCGTACTCTGGCCAATCAGTGCTGGCCAATGCATTCTATTAGCTTGATGAAGCAGAGTGTGCACAAGGGTTCAAGCGCACCCTCGGCTCTGATGTAGCAGAGCCGAGGCTGCACAAGGGTTCAAGCGCACCCTCGGCTCTGATGTAGGAGAGCCGAGGGTGCACTTGAACCCTTGTGCACCCTCAGCTCTGCTACATCAGAGCCGAGGGTGCGCTTGAACCCTTGTGCACACTCTGCTTCATCAAGCTAATAGAATGCATTGGCCAGCGCTGATTGGCCAATGTATTCTATTAGCCTGATGAAGTAGAGCTGAATGTGTGTGCTAAGCACACACATTCAGCTCTACTTCATCGGGCTAATAGAATGCATTGGCCAGCGCTGATTGGCCAGAGTACGGAACTCGACCAATCAGCGCTGGCTCTGCTGGAGGAGGCGGAGTCTAAGATCGCTCCACACCAGTCTCCATTCAGGTCCGACCTTAGACTCCGCCTCCTCCGGCAGAGCCAGCGCTGATTGGCCGAATTCCGTACTCTGGCCAATCAGCACTGGCTAATGCATTGTATTGGCTTGATGAAGCAGTGCTGAATGTGTGTGCTTAGCACACACATTCAGCTCTACTTCATCGGGCTAATAGAATGCATTGGCCAGCGCTGATTGGCCGAATTCCGTACTCTGGCCAATCAGCACTGGCTAATGCATTGTATTGGCTTGATGAAGCAGTGCTGAATGTGTGTGCTTAGCACACACATTCAGCTCTACTTCATCGGGCTAATAGAATGCATTGGCCAGCGCTGATTGGCCGAATTCCGTACTCTGGCCAATCAGCACTGGCTAATGCATTGTATTGGCTTGATGAAGCAGTGCTGAATGTGTGTGCTTAGCACACACATTCAGCTCTACTTCATCGGGCTAATAGAATGCATTGGCCAATCAGCGCTGGCCAATGCATTCTATTAGCGTGAACTGAGTTTGCACAGGGGTTCTAGTGCACCCTCGGCTCTGCTACATCAGATTGCTACATCTGATGTAGCAGTGCCGAGTGTGCATCAGATGTGTAGTTGAGCAAAACTGACTCAGCACTGCTAAGTCTGCATTCGCATAGGAATGCATTGGCCAGCCTTCGGCCAATCAGCGCTGGCTCTGCCGGAGGAGGCGGAGTCTAAGGTCGGACCTGAATGGAGACTGGTGTGGAGCGATCTTAGACTCCGCCTCCTCCAGCAGAGCCAGCGCTGATTGGCCGAATTCCGTACTCTGGCCAATCAGCACTGGCCAATGCATTTCTATGGGGAAAAGTTAGCTTGCGAAAATCGCAAACTGACAGGGATTTCCATGAAATAAAGTGACTTTTATGCCCCCAGACATGCTTCCGCTGCTGTCCCAGTGTCATTCCAGGGTGTTGGTATCATTTCCTGGGGTGTCATAGTGGACTTGGTGACCCTCCAGACACGAATTTGGGTTTCCCCCTTAACGAGTTTATGTTCCCCATAGACTATAATGGGGTTCGAAACCCATTCGAACACTCGAACAGTGAGCGGCTGTTCGAATCGAATTTCGAACCTCGAACATTTTAGTGTTCGCTCATCTCTAGTTACTATTTCTAAGGAGCATTGTTAGTTTTAAGCAGGGACTATTATCTATAAGGGGAATTATTATTTATAAATAAGAAATATTATCCCTCCATTAAATATTAATGACCCCTTGTAAATAGTAGTCCCTGCTTATAAATAATGCTACCTTCTAAATAGTACCCATTATAAATAATACTGATAAGTGGCAACAGCAACTATTATTTACAAAGGGGGCTTTTACTTATAAAGGGCTTTATTATTTATAAATCTGTGGTCATTTGTATTGTGTATTGGCAATATGGGGGTTGTTGTTACTGTTTTGGGAGCAGAAAGGAAGTATAATTAAATTTGCTTTATTGATCCAATTTCTATGAGGATAGAAGTATACTCTATTACTTTTTGGGGTACATATGGTAGCGCATTTCCTTTGTAGTTCACTACTATTGTCTTTGCGTCACTATGTGGTAGTCATTGTGTGGAGGTGGTGTGCTATCTGGGCCTTGTATATTGTGTATTATTGGTGCCAGTGATATTTGCAAGAATGTTTTATTCAGGATTTGTCTGTTTAGTGGTAATAATTCTCCCTGGTATAGCGGTATTATTACACAACTATATATATATTTATGTAATACTACTGGAAGTGCTGCAATGCCTTCTCAATTGAGTGAATATTGTGGTGTTGATGCTATTTTAGCATTTGGGGACCCACTTCTAATTTTGCCTAAGACCACACTGTATATAAATCCAGCCTTGGCAGAATGCTACATATCACGGAAATGAGGCAGACTATTTTTTTTTTTTGCATCAATAACACGGTTTAGACACATTTTATAGCACTGAAACTGAATTATTTTACATGTCAAAACCTGTAGTGCTACATTCTTGGATAAGGTGAAATGAACTAGAGTGACATTATCAATCTATTGTATCTTGTGAGGACTGAAATATCACAATTGTTTATACAGCAGGTAAAACACTGTTTTTCCACAACAAGGGGCCTTAGCCTTAAATGAGTTTTCCAGGAATACATTTTTATCACCTAACATCAGGTTGGTGGAGGCTTGTCATCCAGAAGCCTGCCAATCAGAGAATTTCAGTAGCCATAGCAAAGTTAAGAGTTGTACAATTTTAAAAGGAGTCTATCATTGGGATTTATTAATTTTAACTAAACCTATCTTTATGTAACCTTTAGGCAATTGTAGGCATACCTTTTGTTTCAATTATGTTGCTGTTGTTTTCATGAAAAAAATGGTTTCTTCTTATATAAATTAGTGTTCACGGAGCACAGGAGGTGTTCCCCTTGTGCTCTGAGCACCTCTGCGTCATTGGCCTGGACCTGCATCCTTGCCCCCTTCTTGATTGTAGTAGAAGCCTCCACCTATTCTTTACTTCCTTCTTACAATAGCAGGAGTAAGAATACCCCCTGTGCTCCATCAAAACTAATTTGTATGAGAAGAAATCGGCTTTTTCATAAACATATCGGCAACATATTTGCAAGGAGTTTGTATGTTCTACCCATGTTTGCGTGGGTTTCCTCCGGGTACTCTGGTTTCCTCCCACACACCAAAAGACATACTGATAGGGACTGTAGATTGTGAGCCCTATATGGGACAGTGACTGACAATATCTGTAAAGCGCTGCGGAACGTGATGGCGCTATATAAGTAAGCATAATAAAATAATAATAAATAATAAACAGCAGGTATACCTACAATAGCCTTTCTAAAGGCTACATTAAGATAGGTTTAGTTAAAATTTAAAATTCCCAATGATACACTCCCTTTAACCCAATATTGAGAGACAAATGTTATTGTTTCTATAATGAAAAATTGTACAATTTTGCAATATACTTTCTGTATCAATTCCTAATGGCCTTCTAGATCTCTGTTTGATATCATTCATTCTGCTTTGTCCCAGTGGATAAAAGGATAAAAATCAGTCCATGGTCATGGGATCTACAGTCCATGGTCATGTGATCTACAGTCCATGGTCATGTGATCTACAGTCCATGGTCATGTGATCTACAGTCCATGGTCATGTGATCTACAGTCCATGGTCATGTGATCTACAGTCCATGGTCATGTGATCTACAGTCCATGGTCATGTGATCTATAGTCCATGGTTATGTGATCTACAGTCCATGGTCATGTGATCTATAGTCAATGGTCATGTGATCTATAGTCCATGGTCATGTGATCTACAGTCCATGGTCATGTGATGCACATACAGGTGCATGGCTTGTTATAGTCACAGCACAGTAATCAGATATCTGCCTGGTAAGGAATTGATACAGAAAGTATATTGAAAATTGTAGAACATTTCATTATACAAATAATAACATCTGTCTCTCAATATTTGTCTGAAACTGAACAATGTGTTTAAAACACAGTGCACAGATCTGGAAACAGACAGCGCTGTCCACCGTGAAGTAGCAGTTAGTGATTACTGCAGCACATCTTCTATTGATTGGAATAGGACCTGAAGACATAGGTGTCAGAATCCCCAACGGCAGGTCATCAAACATTTTTTGCCTGGAAAATCCTGTTAAGTTTGAACCTATAAAAATTCACATTGAATTTCTGGACCTAATAATTTAACCATCTTCTTAGAAATGATACGTATGTACTACGTAATGAGTGAAGCAAAAGCTTCTGCCTATTAATTATCTTATAGTGTGACAAGTCTTTCATGTCAATGTAAACTGAGATGTTAGAGATTAAAGTAAAAGAGACAGGAGTGAGAATCTTCTTAGTCATGTCTTCACAAGGAAACAAGAATATGTTGCACCTCTTCCTCTTACCAGTTCTATAATTACTAGAACCTAATGTCGTAGACCATAGAGATGCCGAAAGCCTTATCAGACTATGAATGCAATCAGATTGAAATACGCTGCCTTTTGTCTAGAACAAGCTATGCCGCATGATAGAACTGTGACAGAGATTCAGATAAAGCAGAGCTAAGTTAGAAGCTCAGATAGGAGAATGCAGTAGTTTTATCTGCAGTCCTATAGAAAATTACATAAAACAAGTAAATTCAGAAGCCAAACTGTGATACATATACAGAATGTTAAAAAGTTTCTATTACACACCTGAGATTGGGCTTGGAGAACCAGAACGATTTCCTGTGAATCATTGGAGGGCATTGCTGCTTTGCCACAAGTCACTTTGTAGAGTTGTGTCTTGCACCCTTCAGATTTATTCCTACAGAGATACTGCATATACTCTGGGTTCCGCCAGCCACTCATTGCACATGTATAGAAAGATCCGTGAAGGAGGGCTATAGAAATCCACATGACAGGAACTATCAGAGTATTCAGTGTCAGCTGTAAAAAAACATACAGCCCTTGGCTACGGTAACCGTTAGGGCACATCTTTTTCGGATTCAGACAGCATCCTGTAAAAAATTTCCAAGTTCTGCTGCTGAGGAAATAACTAATAATCATAAGAACTATTGCAGGAGCAAAGAGAAAAACAAATCCATACATCAAGTTATCTTCAGTACATGGACACTGGAAAACCACCAGAGAGAACAACTGCTGTCCACCGGCAGTGAGAAGAGTCAAAAAGCCATAACCAATGGCAGATTTCTTTTCAGCACAAAGCTTGAAGAAATTTCGCAAGACATCCATGGTGTTTAAAATGTGTAGGAAAGTGACGGCCCTTAAGTAATATATGCTTCTCCTACAGAAGCAATTCAAAGCATAAAACCTGTTTGTCAAGTCTTCAAGTAAGCAGACCTGATGTCATTTTACAGTAAAGCTATCCTACAAGCATGTATGAAATGTGCTGTATAGCATATATATTGACTTTTAATTTGTTGAGTGTGTTGTTTTACTAATATGGCTAATAGGTGATGGTTATTGAATAATGGAGCCAGGATAAGTGATTATGAGTTGTCATGAGTATTATAGGCTTCATGCACCACATCATTAATAAACTTCATTGTGCGTGTGCATCACCTCACTTTGCTCTACTCTAACAGATGGATGCAAACATATGACCTGACCTTAAAGTATATGGCTAAACTTCATGGGATTAAAGTTTACACCCACCAAAATCCAAGTGATGCAAAGGGATAAAGGGATACAGTAATTATAATGATAATAATAATAGGAAAGGTGTTAACAATTATTTTATTACCAGTGAAGAGAAATCTGTCATTCCTCCCAGATACACAATTAACCACTTCTGTACCTGGAGCTACTGTATCAGCACAATGTACAGGGGAAATCATCAAGAAACATTAGAATGTCCCCCAAATGTCTATTATGACCTTATGGGATTGTAATGTATGAAAATAAAAAAATAAACGGAAATAACAAAAAAATGACAATGCAATGTGCTTTTCTCACCAAGGGACATAAAGCAAGGAAGCATTGTGAAGTAGCGGAATTAGGTGCTCAACCACAAACAAGGGTCACTTGTTTTTACGGGATGACTATTTTACCTATCAGTATATTTTTGGCATGTGGGATGGAACCGGAGTGCCTGATAAAACCCACACGAACACAGGTGGATGTACAAACTACATTCAAAATGTTACATGAAAAAAAAAACATGAAAAATTGTGAAAAACACACGTTTTACCTCCTGTATTGTTTTCATTTTCTCCGATATTCAAAAAGAAGAAAAAAACATAAAAATAATGTAAAAAATAGGGGGCAGAAACTAACCGCTGAACTGGATGGGAGGCTAGTGCCTGCAATTCAGTCCAACTTAGAGCTAAACTGTTGGCTTCCACTGATCCACAGCCAACCAGAATAGGCAAAATCGGCACAAATAAATACACTTACCCTCCTGGCACCCCTGGGGGCAGAAATGCTCAGGTGGATCTACAGAAGTTCTTTAAGATGAAATCGCACAATCCACCATTAGGGCACACATTTTTGCACCTGAGGAACTTAGTAATAGGTAGGCAGCAGAGAACTCAGACCTGGATAGTCTACCGAACCCAAATTCCTTGATGGCACCAGCACCAAATTGTACCTCTACAGAGTTCTCTCTTAGGGTGCATTCACACTTCGGATACGCTGACTGATTCTGAACGAACATGTTCAGAATCAGCACGTATAAAGAAGATCCCATTCATTTCAATGGGAGCCGGCATACGTGCGCTCCCCATTGAAATCAATGGGCTGCTTTTTTCTCTACGAGCGCTCCCACTGAAGTGAATGGGAATTGTTTAGAAGCGCTCGCGTTTACGGCTCGGAATGAGTCGAGTGCTTACGCCGTGTGAAGTGGCCCATAGAGAAAAAAGCAGCCCATTCATTTCAATGGGGAGCGCTCGTATGCCAGCTCCCATTGAAATGAATGGGATCTGCTTTATACACGCTGATTGTGAACGTGTTTTAAGACCAACACTGTATAAGAAGATAAGTCTGTAGATGCAAAGATATAGTCCAATCTCTGGTATGAAGAAAAGAACACGGTCCCTACAGTCAAACATGGCGGAGGTTCCCTGATGTTTTGGGGTTGCTTTGCTGCCTCTGGCACTGGACTGCTTGACCGTGTGCATGGCATTATGAAGTCTGAAGACTACCAACAAATTTTGCAGCATAATGTAGGGCCCAGTGTGAGAAAGCTGAGTCTCCCTCAGAGGTCACGGGTCTTCCAGCAGGACAATGACCCAAAACACACTTCAAAAACCACTAGAAAATGGTTTGAGAGAAAGCACTGGAGACTTCTAAAGTGGTCAACAATGAGTCCAGACCTGAATCCCATAGAACACCTGTGGAGAGATCTCAAAATGGCAGTTTGGAGAAGGCCCCCTTCACATCTCAGGAACCTGGAGCAGTTTGCCAGAGAAGAATGGTCTAAAATTCCAGCAGAGCATTGTAAGAAACTCATTGATGGTTATCGGAAGCGGTTGTTCGCAGTTATTTTGTCTAAAGGTTCTGCTACCAAGTATTCGGCTGAGGGTGCCAATGCTTTTGTTCGGCCCATTTTTCGAGTTTTGTGTAAAATGATCAATGATTTGACTTTTTTTTTTATTCTCTTTTGTGTTTTTTCATTGCAAGCAAAATAAATGAAGATATTAATACCAAAGAGTTTGTGCTTGCAATCATTTTCTGGAAGAAAATGAGTATTATCTGACAGAATTGCAGGGGTGCCAATACTTTTGGCCAACACTGTAGCCCTAGATCCTGCATTGAACACATTACTGTCTCAGACCACATTCTGTTGTGGACCACCATAACACTGCAACAACTTCCACCTGAAGACTGGTGTTGGAAACTGAATTAGAACTCTATTAGACCATATGGAGATCATAGACTCACCTTCGAAGCCCACAAATCCATTCTCAGAGGAATCCTTATCTCTATCACCACCAAAATGATTAAAGAGACACAGGCCACATTGGATAAAATCTTCTCAGAGATTGCATCCACAGAGAGAATCCAGAAATGCATAAATATCTCCTCACAACCCGAACTCTACTGTTTCCAAGAGGAACTAAAAATCATATCAATGCTTGCACTTCCAAGCATTTTTCCACTTCCACCACTGGATCTATTCAAATCAAATCAAATAGGCTTTATTGGCACATCCGAATGGATATTTGGCATTGCCAAAGCTAGTAAAGTGTGTGTGTGGGGGGGGGGGGAGTTGGAGTCGAGGGGGAGAGTATGGGGGTGGGGTGGGGGGTGGTGGCTGATTTGGAGTATGACAGTCCATGGAGTCTCATCTTCCTCATAGTTGGTGACCGCTATATGGGGAGGTGAGGTGGGGTGGGACAGTATAACAGTCCATGGAGTCTCATCTTCCTCTTAGTTGGTGACCGCTATATGGGGAGGTGGAGTGGGGTGGGTGGTTTGGGGTATAACAGTCCGTGCGTCTCATCTTCCTCTAGTTTGGTGACAGCTGGACATGTATTGGGTAGCGATCTCCACAGTGGCCTCTTCTTCTCCCAGTAGGATGTAGAGTTTCCTCTTCTCATCTGCAGATATGAAGTCTGGGATGTGGGCAGAGAGTCTTTGGTAGTAGACGGCCCTCACAGCTGAGTATTTGGTGCAGTGTAGCAGGAAGTGGGTCTCGTCTTCTAGGGCCCCCTGGTCACAGTGCTGGCACAGTCTGTTCTCCCGTGGCTTGTACGTCTACCTGTGTCGCCCCATCTCCATCTCCAGGTTGTGGGCGCTCAGTCATAGCGATGAAGGCAGTAAACTTATGTTGTCTATATTGTGTAAAGCCCAATCTAAATGCTGTATCACTGTCATCAAGGACAACTCAGGCACCATCTGCATTCCTCTTGTACTACTCTGATTTGTACAACTATGATGCTACCTGCTTTTCTCTCACACTGGCCTAGAAATCAGAAAAGACTGTTGCCTCTCTTTATTGTCTCCAGCTCCCCTCTCTTTCCACTGATGGCACGTCCACATTTACAGTACCTGTTTCTCTCACCGATGTCATGGAGGTCATGAACAGCTTCCCAAAGGGAAAAGTCCTGGACCTGATAGCTTTCCGTTGTATTACTACAAAGTCTTTCAGGCAGAACTCCTACACCACCTTTCTCAAAATTGCACTGTTCTGCTGATGAGTGAGAAGCTCCCCAAACAAGAGGTGAAGATTACATTGATACCCAAAGAAGAAAAAGATCCGCTGTCTTGGGTTGTTGACCAATATCTTTGCTAAACATTGACCTCAAGACCTGTATGAAAATTATGGCCAACCGCCTGAAGCAATTCTTGATGTCCCTAGTCCACTTGGATCAAACTGAATTCATCCCAGGAAGAGAGTCCCTGAATTCAGCACAATGTCAGCTTTCTGGTGGTATATAATACCGCAATCTCTGAGGACATGAAAGCTCCTCTTTCATTTGCCAGAATTGTATGGTGACATTTTTATACGTACTATGATATCATGTTTAGTATCTCTCTGTTACACCACTGAATAATTCCTGTGATTTCACTAAATCGATTATCTTTGTACTGTGACTTCACTGTGTTTACTATAGTACCTTGTGTATCATATGAACTATTTTATACACAGGTGGCCTTCAAGATGTACCTTGGGATCACCCCTTCAACAATTGGCGGCAATGACAACGGAAATGGATTTTCTCTCATTTTGGATAAAAATCCACTAGTTGACTTTGTTGAAGAGCTTCCCTCTGGCAGATCATCCTTGAGCTACTGTAACCTTCTCACCGGAGTCCTAAGAGGAGCCCTGGAAATGGTACCAATACCATTCTTAATACCATTGGCCTTAAATATTATACTGTATCTTCTCTGTATGACATTATAAATGTGTTTGATTAGCATATTTTACAGGTTTCTCCAAGGCATTACACCCCAACAGTTAGAAATTAAGGTCTGAGATAGAAAGCCAGATTGTATAAAGAGATCATAAGGAATATTATAAACCTAGTAACTGGAAGCATAGTATAATGCACTGCTTTAGCTCCCCAGTCTGCCGTGAACAATTCATTTTTATTAAAAGGGTTCCCTAAAAATAAGATATTTGCAGTGTTCCTACTGCTGGGATTTCCAGTAATCATCTGTAGTTTATGAACAGTCTGGCATCCAAAGATCAAATCTCTTACATCACCCTCATAGGTAAAATGAAGCATCACACAGTTTGATATTAACTTAAAGGGGTTATCCAGCCTCCAGAAATAATCTGCAAATACTTCCACAGCAGTGCTAAATACTTATTGTTCCTTTGTGCAGCCTTTTCTTGATTTTATTTTACTTGCTGGTCCTTGTACCACTGTTATTTAAGTGCAGTGGATCTGTGAACAAACTACATTTCCCATGATGCATCTCCCTGCTCCCATTCTCTGTGTACCCCTAAATGAAACGTCACAGCTGTGGTTAATGATGTGAAAATAAATTAGATAATTGGTGCTAAACTTAAACAGGATATACTTTAGGAAGTGTTTTGCATTGATGCATAGTGTAATTTGGCCCATATATTTTTTAAATAAACTGGATTGCACCTTTAAGATGAAACTTAAAAGCAAATTACTAACACTTTACCGTCACTGTCAAATTCCATGAACTGACAATGTATGGTAATTTTTTCTTCAGGGTGCCTATCCATACAGATAGCTGTATTTTGTGCCACCTGGCTAACAGCTTAAGCTACTTGCGGTTGTGAGATATGTATACATATCTTTGCTATGTGGCTACTAAGTAGGTTACAATGCTGGGCAAGCTTGCAGTAAACTCTTATAGCTATTGCTTCTTAGTTCCATTACATGCACAGGCACCCTTAATTTTGGAATAACTAAATATTAATAAAAAAAATTTTTGTTTTTTATAGATTCATTTACCAGCCGATGTCACTTTTGTTCAAGACAGACTGAAGGGGGATGATGTCACAGAAATAGGAATAACATTCCTGAGAAAAACTGATGAAAGGAAATCAAAGAAAAATAAATGAACAAACCTTTTCCAGTTGCCAGAAGTACATTTCCCTGCAAATAATTTTTCCGAAAACTACAGAAAGCAAGGATACTTTCGTCTTTTTTTGATTATTTGAATTAAATATTTATTAATTATGAATAAAAAGGTACCTGAGTTTTCATGAAACATTGAAATGGTCTTGTTGGACAATGAGTTCCCTGGCTAGATAAGCTTTCATATATGGTTTCGAACACACTGGATCAAGGGTTACCAATTTTACAATAATACCAAAAAGGGGGCACCCCCACTAAATAGGATAAAACGTAACTTTTATTTATAATGTTTTTTAAAAATGAAAATACCCCAACACAGTATTCGGCCCCTACAATTCTTGCAAAGGGCATATGTGTAAGTGTGTCTATCCACTCTACAGATTGAATAAGAGTAAATTAAATTCCTCCCAGACTCACAGGGTGTGTTTCTAACAAATGCTTCACACGTCTCCCTGTGACTGAGATTACACTTGCTGCACACTATATACTATATACCTCTCATCCAGCAAACCAGAGGACAGTCTATAGAGTGTTAATACTGATTACAATGTGTCGTTTGTATTAACCCCACAATACTATTTGAAGCTGTACGCTGGTGAATAAGGATTTGAGTGGTATAAGGATGAGAGGTATATAGTATATAGTGTGCAGCAAGTGTAATCTCAGTCACAAGAAGACGTGTAAAGCATTTGTTAGAAACACACCCTGTGAGTCTGGGAGCAATTTAATTCACTCTTATTCAATCTGTAGAGTGGATAGACACACTTACACATATGCCCTTTGCAAGAATTGTAGGGGCCGAATACTGTGTTGGGGTATTTTAATTTTTAAAAAACATTATAAATAAAGGTTACGTTTTATCCTATTTAGTGGGGGTGCCCCCTTTTTGGTATTATTTTCATATATGGTTTCCTCTCAGTTTATGGCTGCAGAACATTTTGCATTTCGTCCTGAGGTAGGATGCAGTCTGTCCCCCTCGCCTATCCAGCACTACCAATACTGGTTTCTATACATATAATTACATATTCATATATGCACAAATACCTGTTTGCTACTTTGTAATGATATTTTAGCAGCTATTCTCTTAATCCGATGAGTTGCCTGGCAGAAACCTCTCTCATTATACCTTTATCTACAGAAACACATCGGTGATCTGAATCAGCCACAAATCTCTTCACAGAACGAAGATCATGATTACATTTTCATGAAATATCTAAAAATTTCCTATTTTACCCACGGCATTGCACTATTTTACGCTTTTCGACAGCAGAGAGATTTTTTTCTTTCCCATATTTCTTGAAACCTGTGGCCTGCTTAATAATGTGGAACATCCTTCTTAGGCTCCACTTTGCGGAAATGCAGAAACACTGCATTTTACAGTACCAGCAAGGTGAATGAGATTCTGGCTAATCCCATCCACACATTGCAGTAAAAAATACACTGCAGAAAAGCAGTTTTTTTTTTGGTTTTTTTTTTTCAAAAACGCAGCATGTCAAATTTACCTGCAGAAACACTAGCGTTTTCCTTATAGATTTAATAAGGGAAGGATAACCGCAGAGAAAAACAAAAATGCTTTGAAAAATGCTTTGAAAATGACGTAATACGTTTCCTCTGCATTTTTTCTGCTCTGGTCACTACGTGGGTCCTTAGCCTTAAAGGGGTTGTCCAGGATATTTTATTATGGTAGCAGGGGAATGTGAAAAATTTAAAAAAACAACACTCACCTATCCCATGTGATCCTGTCTCGGTGGCCGTAGTCTCATCCCTGCGGCACCCTGGGGCTTTTCTTTTGGAAGTTGCCCTCAGCTAAGGGGAGGACCCGGGACATCACCTTTGATGTCCATTAGTGACATCCTGTCTGTACAACTCATTCGCAAAAAAAACTAAAGCACCGAGATGTTAGGGCTTGTTCACACGGAGTAAACGAGCGTATATTTTGGCAAAATACACGTGTAAAAATACTCCCATTGACTTCCATGATATTTTATTATATATACTGTACATACCCTGTTTCCCCGAAAATAAGTCATCCCCAAAAGTAAGACATAGCAGAGGTTTTGTTGAATTGCCTAATATAAGGCACCCCCCCCAAAGTAAGACATCCCCCAATAATATGGTAATAATCTTTCTGCGCAAAGATTGTATGAAGAAAAACATTGCAGCCAGCTGAACACTGTACGCAATGTGTGCACAGATATGCCGGCTGCTGACACCGCTGCAATACGTTGTATCTACTGTTAGAGCACCGCACACAGCGTTCAGCCAGCTGCAATGTTTTTCTTTATACAATCTTTGCGCAATCTTAGCACATAAGACATCCCCTGAAAATAAGACATAGCATGTCTTTAGGACCAAAATTTAATATAAGACACTGTCTTATTTTTGGGGAAACAGGGTATATACAGTCCTATGAAAAAGTTTGCGCACCCCTATTAATCTTAATCATTTTTAGTTCTAAATATTTTGGTGTTTGCAACAGCCATTTCAGTTTGATATATCTAATAACTGATGGACACAGTAATATTTCAGGATTGAAATGAGGTTTATTGTACTAACAGAAAATGTGCAATATGCATTAAACCAAAATTTGACCGGTGCAAAAGTATGGTCACCTCAACAGAAGAGTGACATTAATATTTAGTAGATCCTCCTTTTGCAAAGATAACAGCCTCTAGTCGCTTCCTGTAGCTTTTAATCAGTTCCTGGACCCTGGATGAAGGTATTTTGGACCATTCCTCTTTACAAAACAATTCAAGTTCAGTTCAGTTTGATGGTCGCCGAGCATGGACAGCCCGCTTCAAATCATCCCACAGATGTTCAATGATATTCAGGTCTGGGGACTGGGATGGCCATTCCAGAACATTGTAATTGTTCCTCTGCATGAATGCCTGAGTCGATTTGGAGCAGTGTTTTGGATCATTGTCTTGCTGAAATATCCATCCCTGGCATAACTTCAACTTCGTCACTGATTCATGAACATTATTCTCAAGAATCTGCTGATACTGAGTGGAAGCAATGCGACCCTCAACTTTATCAAGATTCCTGGTGCCGGCATTGGTCACACAGCCCCAAAGCATGATGGAACCTCCACAAAATTTTACAGTGGGTAGCAAGTGTTTTTCTTGGAATGCTGTTTTTTTTGGACGCCATGCATAACGCCTTTTTGTATGACCAAACAACTCAATCTTTGTTTCATCAGTACACAGGACCTTCTTCCAAAATGAAGCTGGCTTGTCCTAATGTGCTTTTGCATACCTCAGGCGACTCTATTTGTGGCGTGCTTGCAGAAACGGCTTCTTTCTCATCACTCTCCCATACAGATTCTCCTTGTGCAAAGTGCGCTGTATTGTTGACCGATGCACAGTGACACCATCTGCAGCAAAATGATGCTGCAGCTCTTTGGAGGTGGTCTGTGGATTGTCCTTGACTGTTCTCGCCATTCTTCTTCTCTGCCTTTCTGACATATTTCTTGGCCTGCCACTTCTGGAGTTAACAAGAACTGTCCCTGTGGTCTTCCATTTCCTTACTATGTTCCTCACAGTGGAAACTGACAGGTTAAATCTCTGAGACAACTTTTTGTATCCTTCCCCTGAACAACTATGTTGAGCAATCTTTGTTTTCAGATCATTTGAGAGCGGGCTGTCCATGCTCGGCGACCATCAAACTGAACTGAACTTGAATTGTTTTGTAAAGAGGAATGGTACAAAATACCTTCATCCAGGATCCAGGAACTGATTAAAAGCTACAGGAAGTGACTAGAGGCTGTTATCTTTGCAAAAGGAGGATCTACTAAATATTAATGTCACTTTTCTGTTGAGGTGCTCATACTTTTGCATCGGTCAAATTTTGGTTTAATGCATATTGCACATTTTCTGTTAGTACAATAAACCTCATTTCAATCCTGAAATATTACTGTGTCCATCAGTTATTAGATATATCAAACTGAAATGGCTGCTGCAAACACCAAAATATTTAGAGCTAAAAATTATTAAGATTAATAGGGGTGCCCAAACTTTTTCATAGGACTGTATGTATAATAACAACGTTATCGTGTGTATATGTATATACTTATGAGTAAAGCTGTCGGGCTATATTACTTTGTATTAACACGTAGGGGGAGGGGTTTGGTGCCCTCTTATAGGGACCAGCCAGGTGTTCAACTTGGCTAATTAAAATTCCGCCTGTCCTACCAGCACACAGGGGCAGAAAATACCCCATATTGTGCCGCTGTGGGGACTAAGGGAAAATAGGTTATCTACATAACCAACCATTGGTGGGGCCCTACTTACCGGGGGGTCTGGGGGGTATGGAATACCCCCAGGGGAACGGGGGGTCTGGGGATTTTTTGAATTCAGCGCACTGTCGGCCTTCCAGCAGTATATAGAACTGCCTGTGCCCTAACCCATGAAAAGTCCTCTTTAACATCGGATCCTGGAGAGGTGAGTAACACTGTTTATTATGTTCCCTCATCTCCCCTGGGGCTCCGATTACTATACTCGGGGGTCTGAAAAGACCCCTGAGTATAATAATAGTTCATGGGTGTGCAACTGTGGGGCATAATAGAGCTTGAAAGGTCCACTGTGGCCCCTGTAACCTCTATTATGCCCCACAGCGGCCCCCCTGCAACCTCTATCTGGGGAGGCGATTATCTCAATACTCTCTAGTAAGCACGTTTTTTGAAGGGTTCTGGAAGGTTGAGACCAGCAGTAACTGCTCCCGTCCACAAGTGGAACCTCAGCACGGTCCTGTCGGCACTATGTGAAAAACCATTTGAGCCTCTAGAAGACACAAAACTAAAGTTCCTCACCTATAAAGTGGCTTTCCTCCTGGCCATAACATCGGTCAAGAGGGTGGGTGATTTGCAGGCGTTCTGTTCCTAAGAGCCTTATACCATCTTCTCCGAGGATAGAGTCCAACTGAGGTACCTCCCTGGATTCAGGCCCAAGGTACCCTCCGTCTCCAATAGGTGCCAGTTGGTTACATTACCAGTTTTTCATCCATCTCCCTCCACGGCGAAAGAGGTTAAATTTCACTCGTTGGACCTATCATTATGCCTGAGAATTTACATAGAGCGCACCCGCTCTTCTAGAAGAGCAGAAAACCTGCTCATAAATTTCCTGGGGAGGCGAAAAGGCCTGGGGGTTTCTAAACCCACTATATTTAGGTGGGTGAAGGAGGCCATTAAGATTTCATTTTTTTTCCCAAGGTCTTCCTCCGCCTGCCTTCCTAACCGCGCACTCCACGAGGTCAGTGGCAACCTCGTGGGCTGAGAGATGCGCTTTGCCGCTGGAACAGATTTGCGCTGCTGCGGCATGGAGCTCAGACTCCACCTTTGTGAGGTACTACAGGCTATCTAGTTGGGCTGCACAGGCCTCTGCTTTCGGCCTTACAGTGTTAAGCTCGGTTGAGTAATCCCACCCTACGGGGATTACTTTCTATCTCCCCATATTGTACCGCTGGTGGGACGACAGGGAATGGTTGGTTATGTAGATAACCTGTTTTCCCTTAGTCCCAACTGCGGCACAAGTCTCCCTCCCTAAGTGTAACTGGAGGAGAGCAAAACATTATATATATACTGTAAGGGGGAGCACAGATCGGTAGGACCTCCATTTTAGAGGTATTGACCTTATAACCAGACAGACGCCCGAAGCGAGAAAGGAGAGTGTGAAGGTTAGGGAGGGAGACAGAAGAAGATTAGTAAGAGTAAGAAGGATGTCATCAGCAAATAAGGAAAGCTTAAACTCTCGATCGCGAACTCAAACCCCCAAGATATCGGGACACAACCGAATAGGAACCGCCAAAGGTTCAAAAAGTAGAGGGGATAGCCAGCATCCCTGTTTAGTGCCATTACCCAGGTGGAACGGGAGGAGTTAGCAAGCGGGAGCTTAATCATAGCGGAAGGAGATGAATAAAGACACCTGATAGCCGACAAGAAAGGCCCCTGAAAACCATAAGAGGCCAGAGTTTAGAATTAAAAATGGCCAGCCCAACCGATCAAACGCTTTTTCCGCATCCAAACTGAGTACCAAGAGCTCCGAGGCAGAACGCGAGGTCAGATCAATAAGATCAATAGTTCTTCTGGTGTTATCACCACCCTGGCGATAGGGGACAAATCCCACTTAATCTTTATGGACCAAAGAAGGGAGGCATTCATTTAGTCTGGACGCAAAGAGTTTGGTAAACAGCTTAAGATCGGCATTCAAAAGTGAGATGGGTCTATAGTTTTGGCAATCGAGGTGATCTTTTCCAGGTTTTGGGATAAGTATGAGAAAGGAGTGAGAAAGTGAGTCCGGAATGGCCTCACCCGCCATAAAAGCCGAAAATAATGAAACAAGGTGTGGAACCAGTTCTGTGCCAAATACCTTGTAATACAGGTATGTAAGACCATCTGGGCCGGGGGACTTCCCATTAGGAAGCTCCTGGAGGATTTGAGAAATCTCGTCAGCCGTGATGGGCTTATTACGGCAGGCTAGGTCAGCAGAAGAGAGCGTGGGCAAATTACAGGAATTAAGGAAGTCGCTAAGAAGCGCAGAGCGTTCCGAGGGGTCAGCTGGGAGGTCCGTTGGGAGGGAATACAACTTAGAATAATAGGCATAAAACAAACGGGCAATCTCCTCAGGATCATATACGATCGCGCCATTGGGACGTCACAAAGCATAGGCCGAGTTCTTCTCTTGCTGATCACGTAGCTGGCGAGCCAGGAGAGTATGAGGTTTATTAGCTCTATCATATTATCGCCGTTTAGTATACAACAGGAGTTTAGAAGTCTTCTGTAAAAGGGCCTCGCGGATCTGGGCATGTATGTACTACATATATCACAATAAATACATTACAACGTGGGGCAACATGGTGGCTCAGACGTTAGCACTGCAGCCTTTCAGCACTGGAGTCCTGGGGTCTGCAAGGAGTTTGTATGTTCTCCCCGTGTTTGCGTGGATTTCCTCCTATTCTACAAAAAGACATACGGATAGGGAAAAAAGTACATTGTGATCCCTATATGGGGCTCATAATCTACATATTATTATTATTATTATTATTATTATTATTATTTATTTATTTATATATATAGCACCATTAATTCCATGGTGCTTTACATTTGGGGGTTACATACAAGTTGGGGGTTACATACAATACTTAGAATATACAGGTAGATATAATACTAACAATGACTGACTGGCACAGTGGGGTAGAGGGCCCTGCCCACGAGGGCTTACAATCTATGAGGGAAGGGGGGTAGAGACAGAAGGAGAGGGGGGAGACTGTACAGATGGCAGTGCGGTGATAGTGTTATTGGAGGTTGTAGGCCTTCCTGAATAGGTGAGTCTTCAGGGCCTTCTTGAAGCCTGTGATTGTGGGGATCAGTCTTCTGTGTCTTGGTAAGGAGTTCCAGAGTATGGGGGATGCACGAGAGAAATCTTGGAGATGGTTGTGTGAGGAGTGGATGAGAGAAGAGCGGAGTAGGAGATCACTGGAGGATCTGAGGTTATGTGTGGGCAGGTAGCGGGAGATTAGTTCAGAGATATATGGAGGGGATAGGTTGTGGATGGATTTGTATGTTAGCGTTAGTAGCTTGAACTCAATTCGCTATAGGTAGCCAGTGGAGGGACTGGCAGAGGGGAGCAGCTGATGAAGATCGGGGGGTGAGGTGGATTAAGCGAGCAGCGCAGTTTAAGGTGGACTGGAGGGGGGCGAGGGTGTTTGCTGGGAGTCCATGGAGAAGGGTGTTGCAGTAGTCTAAGCGGGAGATTATGAGGGCCTGGACGAGCACCTTGGTAGTTTCCTGGGTGAGGAAGGGGTGAATTCGGTGGATGTTCTTGAGCTGGAGGCGGCAGGAGGTGTTGAGGGCTTGAATATGTGGCTTGAAGGATAGGTCAGAGTCCAGGGTTACCCCGAGGCATCGGGCCTGTGGGACAGGGGTAATTGTGGTTCCATTAACTTTGATAGATGGGTCAGGTGGAGGGGCCATACAGGATGGGCTGAAGATGATAAACTCTGTTTTCTCCATGTTGAGTTTGAGAAAGCGGGAGGAGAGGAAGGAGGGTACGGCCGCTAAACAATCTGGAATTCTGGCCAGCAGGGAGGTAATGTCTGGCCCAGAGATGTAGATTTGGGTGTCATCGGCATAACAGTGGTACTGAAAGCCATGAGATACATTACAACATGGAAAATCAGCACAAATAGGACCCATACAAACTGTTAAAATATACACAAGATGTGTGAAGGAAAAGCACGAAAAGAAAAAAAGTTTTTTCTGTAAAAATAGATGACGACATAATCACAATAAATATGTGCAATACTAGTAGTAATGTGAGTCCGCTTCATGGATAATAAACGGTTAATATGTAAAAATCACTGCACAATCACATAAAAAAAACACTGAATAGCAGTCAACTTCACAAGTATGGTGAGTACTGTACAGCGATTGACAAAGTATGGGATTTGGGAATAAAAGTTCTATATTACTGTTGGAATTCATGATGCACATAAGTCACTGGCCATCAGTATCATGCTCCAGTAAGTTTTGACTGTCACGGTTTTCAGTTTTAAGCCGCACCAGCCCATAATTCACCTAATTCATCACCCATTTTCCTAACAGCATCTGCTGGAAAGCATATGTATCTACCCTCACAGCCACATGACAGTCAACCCCTGTCATCACCTTTATTCTCTGCCACCAGAAGTACCTGTGCACCAGAAACATCTTGTACCAGCACCTAGTGACCGATGTCTTTTCCATGATTTCCGATACAACTTACCCATTACTAGTTCCTGTTACAACCACTCACTACCTTACTGCTAAGGGCTCGTTCACATCAGCGTTCATCTGTCCTTATTGCAGGTTTCCGTTTCCTGCATAAAACAGATGCAGGAGACGGAAGCCTGCAGGAGATTTTCTCACCCATTCATTTGAATGGGTGAGAAAGCTGTCCGGCCGTGAGCGGCAGTGAGCGTTTTGCGCTCTCGGCCGCAAAACCGGGTTTTATAATCCGGACACAGAGTCGGACATGCACTACTCTGTGTCCGGATTAAAAAATCCGGTTTCGCGTCGGAGAGCCTAAAACGCTCACTGCCGCTCACGGCCGGACCCGGTCTATGGTTTCCGTCTTCTGCCATGCAGAAGACGGAAACCAGAGAACGGAGACATGAACGCAGGTGTGAACCTAGCGTAATCTATCTCTGCAACTGTTTATCAGCATTTTTGTTGCTGCATGTATCTTCACGTTATGACAAATCTTATATTTAATTTCCACTTTGGCATCATCAGTAACATTTCCCTTTACCAGCACTAGGTTATCAACAACAAACAGATGTGTCCACCATTACCATTGCTTGAATTTGGTTAAGGATTCATTTTATCACAAATACATTTGAAATATTGTGACATAATAGTAAAATCCTTGACAGGTTGCAATACACATCATAACCACTAGGTGGCCACATATACACACATAGGATCAGTGGAAACAGTCTGGATTATTATTTTAATGCTGAAGAAGATCATTGTAATGAGAACACAATATATTATAATCCAGCCAAGGACCTAAGAATATAAAACCCAACAATGAGATAAACATGAAAATGCAGGGATGTTACAAATTAGATGTGGTTGGCATAAGAAGAAATGTGTTGATAAATTAAATGAATATTACTGGAAGATCAGTGAACAAATATGAATATTTTTGGAAACCATTACCCTTCTGAAAAAGTGGTGAATAGAAAACAATTACAGGTATAGTGGGTGGTAGAGAACTGATTGAGATGATATATTTTGTAACCACTTAGGGATACGATCCAAAATTGTAGCGAGCCACAGCCAAAAAGCGCTGTGGGAAAAACTGTGGTGGAAATGTATTGCGGTTTTTCCCACATTGCTTTTCACAGAAAGTTTTCAGAATTTTACTCTGTGGACTTTCTGCTTCTATTATACCTATATGGAACCCTCCAACGTTTCAGTAGGTATAATTGACATGTTGCGATTTACAAAAACGTGGGCGTTTTTGAAATCACAGCAATTATTTTTCTGCAATACGTGGATGGAATACACCGCAGCCAAATCGCAGTGTTTTCTCTATGTGGGGCCCTGACCTCAAGGACGAAGCCCCATTTTTCAAAACTGAAATGTGCCACTTTATAACTACATTAACAATATACACCACTCAAAAAAATAAAGGGAACATTTAAAGAAGACAATGTAACTCAGAGTCATTGACACTTCCGTGAAATCAACCTGTCCAATGAAACATCACTGAATGTGAATCAATTTCTCATGCTTTTGCATAGCCCCTAAGGTGCTAAGAAGTGACCTCATTTTGGAAACTTCATCCTTCAAAAAATTTATTGGTAGAAGAAATATGCAGTGGATGATGCAAAATGAAAATTGTAATGTTCGCAGATATGTTTTTTTCATTTCCAGATAAATCATGCCCAGCATTGTGAAAAATCAGCTCTCTAGTTATTATGCTATTTTTCCTGATTTTGAAAATGTCCTAAATGTGAACCTAATCTTTTGTCTAAATTTTCTCAGATGCTCTGAAGTAAAAGGACTGAAGATGATAGAACTAGAGTAGCAGAACAAGCCGCTGAAGGGGTACCATGGCATTCAAGTACCGGTTTGCTAGACAAATCCCTTAGATGCCGTGGTCATGTTTGATCGTGGCATCTAAGGGGTTAAGAACAGGAATCGGAGCTCAGCTCCAACCACAGGTGTTACAAGCATGTTTCAGCGGTTTCTTACAGTTCACACCATGATATAATATTAAGCCACAGTGTGGAAAATTAGCCTGCTCCATGACATACTATTATATATAGTGTGAGAAGAGGTTAAAGATAAATATTCATTCATCACTCTATTGTTTGGAGGAAAATGAATTAGGATAGGTTCATATCATGTTTATACTATGCTGCCCACGCATCCGCATATGGCAGGTAACACCCCTTCTAAGGGAATCCGCTGGGGGGGCTCTAAGGAATACAGAAATGGTTGTAGTGGTGACCTCTTTACCAGCTTGATCACGCAGTGCCACCACGCGAATCTTCACCAGGCTTGTGAACACGGTGTTGGTTAGACTCCAACAAAACAAAGACACCTAGAAGATTTAACCTTTTCTTAAGATGTGTATTAATAAATGGAACTAAGGATGCAATACATATAATACCACAATGATCAGTGTACAAAAACATGCAAAATTTATGGTATACATAGTATTATTTGCCCGCAAGTGTGATTCAGTGATATATACTGTATATACGGGTCACATGAGGTTGGCCTTGCTTTATGTCCTTGTGAGTAGTATTTACAACTGTACACCACACATGGTCCTAATTCTTCAATAACACTCACTTCACTTCACTGTTTGATAGTACTTGAGTGCTTGTGTGTACCTTGCCTGGATTTTATGAGCAATAATAAAAGCGAAGTTTTATTTATTTGGTTAAATATTATTTAAAGAGGACGTTTCATCAGATTGGGCACAGGCAGTTCCATATACTGCTGGAAAGCCGACAGTGTGCTGAATTCAGCGCACTATCGGCTTTCTCGATCTGTGCCCCGGGTAAAGCGCTATCGGTCCTGGTACTGTAGCGCTTTACAGTCAGAAGGCCATTTCTGACAGTCACTCAGGTACGTCCTTCTCCACAGCAGCGCCTATCGCGCTGTACAGTGTGAGCGGGGAGGAACACCCCCCTCCCCTCCTGATAATACTCGTCTATGGACGAGCTGTGTGAGCAGAGGGAAGGGGCATTCCTTCCTGCTCACACAGTACAGCGTGATAGGCGCTGCTGTGGAGAAGGACGTACCTGACTGACTGTCAGAAACGCCCTTCTGACTGTAAAGTGCTATGGTACCAGGACTGATAGCGCTTTACCCGGGGCACAGATCGGGAAAGCCTGAATTCAGCACACTGTCAGCTTTCCAGCAGTATATAGAACTATGATAAAGAGGTCTACCTACCTCGAAACGCGTTAGCGGTTTTTACTTCACTCTATATGTTTTCTTTCTACCACTTCGTTTGTGTTATGTATCTATTTTTTTAAGAAGATGAATTAAAGTTACGAGTTTTAAAGATTGGAGTGTTGCGGACCATTATCCTCTTTTTTTCTACCCTTCGCAAAGTATATAGAACTGCCTGTGCCCAATCTGATGAAAGGTCCTCTTTAATATTTCTGACCCTATCACTTTTTCTCTACTTTATATTTGAACCTTGATAGAGGTGTAGGCAGGATTTGACCTTCTACAGTTTGCATACAGTATATGGTCTACATTAATTTAATTCTCTATTTAAAGAGATTCTACCATTAAAATGCTTTTTTTTCTCGATAATACATAGGAATAGCCTTAAGAAAGGCTATTCTTCTCCTACCTTTCGATGTCTTCTCCACGCCGCCGTTCAGTATATAATCCAGTTTTCGTCAGTATGTAAATTAGTTTTCTCGCAGCACTGGGGGTGGGCCCCAGTGCTCAAACAGCACTGGGGGTGTCCTCAATGCTGCAAGAGAAATCTATCCAAAATACAAATAAGGTTAAAAAAAAACATACTGGCTAGTGGATGCAAGGCTTGCCAAAAACAACCCAAAAGCCTGCCAGGGATGAGGCTACTGGCCTAAGGCCACGCCAACACCCCCAAAAAAGACTCAATAAATGGTTAGTCAAGAGCTTGGTATGGTGTTCTGAAACCTTCTAGACTAGAGTAAACCCTATATGTTCTTCCATGAAGATAATGGAACCTCAGGGGTTAATTGAAAACAAGAACCACCGCTAAAATAGAATACAACACAGGTACAGGTACAGTGGCGTAACTAGGAATGGCGGGCCCCATGGCAAACTTTTGACATGGCCCACCCCCACCCCCGACCGCCGAAAAACCCCGACCTACCAACCCCTTCCACCTTGAAGACGCCAACCGACCCCTCTCTCCCTGCAATACTCTACTGCCGTACAGCCAAGGTCATGCCTAATGACCATATACAAACTCTCTATGTTGCAGGTGACGAGTAGTTCACCAAGACAGAGGTGGCAACGGTGAAGATTATTGTGTTATCTTCATAGTGTTTTCTGTCAGGCACCCCAGGGCAATTACAATAGGTCTTCCAGGAGGTTGTTCAAGAGTCTTTTGAACCTTCGGGCAATAGATAGAATGATGCAATCCTGGGGTGGCTGACTGCAAGGAACTCTATTTGATGTTTAGTTACGGCTCTATTATCAAAGCCTGCCATAATATTTTCTTCATATTCTTGCAGAAATTGTTGTGTCAGCTTTCCATTGTTGGCATTTATATAAATGTACTGTTATAACATATCTGACACACTAAAAGACATATAATACATGATGTTCTAAGTGCGCATGGTTACTTTTGTATTGATCTGACTCTACCTTCAGCTGTCAATCAAACTCCGATAAAGGTTTCAGACCTGTACAGAAATTGCCCACAGAAGAAGCCAAAAAATCAAGAACAGGGATAATATAAATACAATACAGGGAAAGGTCACTGACTTGCCATCTATAATTTTCTTTTTCCCCTCTTATTGTTGTTATATTGTTGTTATATCCAGCATATGTAGCTTCCTCCTATAAGCAACATTCATGTCTCAATGGTAAAAAAAAAAAAAAATCTGTAAAATACCTGTAGGGTCAAAGTGCTCAATATATCCCTTGATAAATTCCTTGAGAGGTCTAGTTTCTAAAATGAGGTAATTTGGGGGGGGCATTTCCATTGTTCTGGTACTTCAGAGGCTCTGCAAATGCAGCATGGTGCCTGAAACAGATTCTAACAAAATTTGCCCTCCAAAATCCCCATAGCGCCCCTTCCTATCTTTATCCTACTGTGTGTCCATCTATTAGTTTGGACCCACATGAGGGATAATTTCATGTTTGGGAGACATTGCATAACAGATTGTGGAATTAAACCCCTTGTGAATGTGTAAATTCTAGGGCTAAATATAGTGACAGAAGTTGAAATATGGAAATTTCACCTCCATTTTGTATAAGAAAAAATATATCTTTGTACTGTATTAGCCAGTGGATATGAAATGTAAAGACTGAGAGCCTTCAGTAGTTGATACCTTTTTTTAATAGCTAAAATGATGACAGATTGCAAGCTTTTGGGACTGCTAGGTCCCTTCATCAGGCATGGTATAACAATATCTGAAGGCAAGCACAGTTATACAGGAATGGAAGGTTTGGCGCACAATTGATGGGAAGCAGTACAATTGAACTGAAATGATTCTGTTTATTTGCTTGTACTGCTCTCCATGGATTGTGCATCAAACACTCTATTCCTATATAAATATGCTTACCTTCAGATATTGTGTTATACCATGCCTGATGAAAGGACTTGGCATTCCCAAAAGCTTGCAATCTGTCATCATTTTTTGCTAGCCATTAAAAAAGGTATCAACTACTGAGAACTCTCAATCTTTGCATTTCAATTGCTGAGAAATGCTGAAAGGGTTAAGAAACTTCCTAAATGCTATTTCTTTCACGAGTGTAATATTGAGAATGGGGCGATTTAGGAGCGTATTACAGAGGTTTTTCAAAAACCCTTAAGAACTCAACTGGTCCCTTGAAAAATTTTTGGATATATTTTTGAAAATTACTGCGACTTGTAGGCCTTATAATATCTAGAAATAAATGAAAGGATGATTACAGTTTGTTGCCATCATAAAGCAGAGATAGGATAAATTATATTTAGTAAGTAATTTGAGTGGTATGCAATTTCAAAATTTGAAGATGGCATTTTTTTTCCCCAAAATTTTAACCAAACTTTCTATTTTTTCATGATTAAAGACAAGACACATAGACCAGAACTTACCACTGACACAAAGTGCAATGTGTCACGTTAACAAAGATGGCTGCTTACTTTTTCTCAGAAAGTGACATGTCCACTGATCACATGGCAATGCCTCATCTCTATCCTATTAAAGTGAACGGAACTGAGCTGCAGCATGATGATATGAGAGCAAAGTCCTGCACAACCCCTTCAATGTCCTTGCCCATAATTAATATCCAGCAGTTATAAACTTCAGTCCAGCAGTGCTGCGAGAGATTGTGTCCAACATATGCATTTATCTCACAGTTGTCGCTTTAAGGTTGCCATCAGCTAAACTCTGTAAATGTAACTATAAAGGTCTTCAAAGTTAATACTGTATGTGATGATGTCAGCATTTCAGTCCTCTGGGCCCTGATTTTATACAGACGTCAACAAACTTAGTAACCATCAACAGGGTTATCCCGTGATAAAGTCAACACTGTTAGGACGTCTTCCGTCTAAATAAACAATGTACGGTCATACAGAATATACAAAAAATAAACACACAAATAAAATGGTTTATAGTCAAATACAAGTGAACAATTAATGATACTTAATGAGACAAATTAAAGGGAATATTTTTGAAGAATATTTTTTTTTATTAATTATAAAGTCAATTGACAGTAAAAGTTTATATCTACACATTGGTATGTTCATAAGCATAACAAACCGCACAATACATTTGCCATGATAAAAAAAAATAAGTATGTTTAGAAAAATTTTGGCAAAAGAGGATTTTTGCAAGAATAAAAGTACCACACAGGGAAAATGATACATTCTTACTGCATAGATATGGGGTGACTGGGCGAGCTATACTAACAAGTCATAAAGTATAAGACGGTAGAGCTTAAAACCGGAAACAGTCAGGGGCTGGTGTAATTTATATCCATTATTTATACAAGTTTTTTGCTGCAAATCTTTAATTTGTTTGTCTGTTAAACACCATCTCCTCTCCCGTCATTTCCTACAACCCGCCCTGGGGCAAGGCAAATGAGGATAAAGTTGCAATTTTAGGCATAAATACAATGATGAACCAAAGATTGCACCTATTATTATGCATACTATGCTGTTGTAAAATGGTGTTTAATGTGTGACAAATTTGCCCCACTGTTTTTGCCAGAGACATGACTTTTGCTGGTTCTTGGGCCACCTCTGCTCTAATATTAATGATATATTGTACCCTAAGGATAGCTGTTTAATATGAAAAGCCCTTGAAGCAATGCCCATATCACACAATGTTAGAACGCTTTACAAAGGCAATAAGCAGGAATATAAATGCACTTAAGCAAGTTTTAGGCTACTTATTTATTATTCTTTCCTGATATTTTTCTCCAAATATGTTGTTTTTCCAGGTAGCGTATATAATCGAGTATAAGCCGAATTTTTCAGCCCAGTTTTTGTGCACACATCACATCATGTCTACAAGCCAGTAGCAGCGGCGGCGGCGAAGCGAGGAGCTGACAAATGTCAGCTCCTCGCTTCAGCCGCATATGTGTCAGCAAGAGAGGCACGCAGCGGCAAAGCGAGGAGCTGACCTGTGTCAGCTCCTTCCTTCAGCCGCGTATGTCTTCAACTCAGATCTGCGTCCTCTGGATGCAGATCTGAGTTGAAATAGGACATACACAATGACTGCTACGGGCGCCAGGGGGCCGGCACACGGTGGCGGGCCAAAACCGGGCCCCCCCATTTTTCAATTTGGCCGGGCCCCTGACGCCAGTAGCAGTAGTACTGGCCTATCGGCGGCCCTGACTGCACCCAAAAACTCCGACCATTTTAATTTTTGTAATTTTCCAGTAGCTGCTGCATTTCCCCCCTAGGCTTATACTCGAGTCAATAAGTTTTCCCAGTTTTTTGTGGTAAAATTAGGGGCCTCGGCTTATATTCGGGTCGGCTTATACTCCAGTATATACGGTAATTTATGATTGCACCATGATGACACTATAGATGCACATGTAAAGATGGAGAGGCAAGCATTTTTACCCTTACTGAACACTTTTTATGAAAGACTCATAACTGTAAAATTGACTTCAGCTGGAGGGAGGACACTCCTGAAGGATTCTCTCACGCTATTATCTTTTTTCTCTATAAATTTATGTAATGGTGAATAATATATTTTGTTGTTGTTCCATGTGTTTGCTGTTGAGATACTTCTCCAGTCGCCATTTGTTGGTGTTGAAAACGTTTCTTGAGGTTCCTGGTTGAAGAAGCCTTTCACATTCCTGTCAGCGAGTTTTTTAGCATGATCTTTAGAGTCATTATCAAAACATTCCTTCTCATTTTCTAGATATTTTTTCCAAAACATCAGTTGAAGATGACTGACTGGTGAGCAACATCTGCTGATGCAAGTGGCAACCACAGCAATAACCAAGACAGCGGCTATAAGACACCAACCAAGAACCTGCGTAAATCACAATATAAAGAGTTAAACCCATCATACATCATTTGATACATCTTTCTATAGTTTTCTAAAAGTTCACATTGTCAGTGTTTAGTGGATTTGGAGGCTATACAACGAAAGTGGAACCGTCAGTTGTCCTTCTGACAACATAAGAATGTAACACAAGAATTCTGGAGCGTGTTCTGCACTGTGCGGTCCCTCCTAGAAGTTTATGACTAGATTGACAATTGGGTATTACGAGTCAGGGCTGGCTCAAAGGTTTGTCTGGGCCCTTGGGATTGAGAGCCTCAGTGGGCCCCTTTACAGAACAAGTCATGCAGCAACAGTGTTTTTCTCTAAAATGCATTGAAGGAAAAAATACACAAAATTGGGTACCGTAGTTTGTGCCACGGCAACCTGCTGCAATGGTGTAGATCTTCTGCAACATTCAACCTTTGCATTGCAAAGTCCAAAAACAATGCGTGAAATTTTCAGTTAGAATTGGCTATAACCTTATGCCCCTTAAAGTATAATGTCCCTTACAAAACCACAGTATAATAGCCTCCTTATGTGTCCATACAGTTTAATGGTCCCTAATGCCCCCACAGAATACAATTTCCTCCATAAACATCCATACAGTACAATGAACCCCTTATGCCACCATATAATGTCCCATTATGCCCCTATACAGTAAAATGCCCCCATAAAATTGTACCTTATGTCCCATACAGTATAATGATCCCCTCATACCCTCTTATGTCCACATAAAATACAATGCCACATAATTCCCCCTTACAATATGTCCTGGGACAACTCAAGGGTTAGTTTAGCTCACAGGATCGTCACCTCCATCCTGATATTGTTAGCATATCCAAGAACTATAGTTTCACACAGGCACTGAGCTCAGCAGCTTCACTTCTGCAGCCACAGCATGCAGAGATACAACAAGGGTTCACAAAACAGCTTAAGAATAAAACAAATCCTGACAACTAACTACACAAAATACTGTCTGTACCTTTACTACAAATGACATTCATACCAGAACTTGTAGGTGAGCTCTCCAGGCCCTTGGCTCAGTATGTCTTCCCCAGAGTCAGCCATGTCTCAGTCATGTCTCATGTCCTTTTCTTCAGGAGTCCTCCCAGCTCATGTCTAATGAGGTTCCTTAAACAGCCCAAACCCTGCTATATGGAGCGGAACCTGCTCTTCTCCTCTTTCCATTCCAGTAAACCAGATAGTTGAATATCTGAAATGCTACGGTCACTATACAGTACAATACTGTCATATAATGGTCCCTTTTAGCCCCCATATAATACCCCTTTATTCCTCTTTATAATGGCCCCTTATTGCCCCCACAAAGTACCCCCTTATTCCTCTATATAATGGTTCTTTATGCCCCCTTACAGTACAGTGCCCCTTTTCTTCCATATAATGGTCTCTTATTCCCACATAGTACACATATAGTATGTCTCCTTATGCCTTACATATAACATCCCCTAATCCTTTATACAGTACAGTGCCATGTACAGTGCCACGTACTCAGGGCACCAGCCCAGGTTTGCTGGGTACTGGCGGCATCCCATTTACCTGTTAAGGTGTTACATATATATACTCAATGGATCTGGGGCTACCAAAAAATTGTAATATACAAAAAGGAGTGCCCCCCAAAAACAAAGATGTTAAAACATAAATTTTATTATAGCCGCCTGTTAAAAATAGGGCAGTGTACGGCCCCTAATGTATCAATAACGATAAGGGTGATACTAGATACCAGGTGTGTACTAAAAGATAGCCGCATAGTACCTAAATAAGAGGGAGTTCGTAGCTAAATTTGAATGCTATACTTAAACTGTGAATGATTGAAATACATAGTTTATGGAAAAGGTGCATACATTGTAGCAATTTGTCATAAATACCTAGATACGTTCTATTATATGCACTGAAGTCTATTAGATCAAAGATACCATAAGATCAAGCGCAACTACAGAGCTCCCCTCTGTTATAATAGGTAGCAAAGCATGGCACCAAGATGTAGGTGTGATAATGAATTCACACTCTCGGTGTGTGGGCGTCTCAGGGGTGTGAGTGCGGTAATAATCTCACGTTTCTTCTAAAGGCATTGCATGCTAGACGTATAAGCGTCTCAGCTAAGTGTACAAGCATCTCTATGTGTTTCCTTATTATACATAATTCATCAGGAGACTCATTAGAAGATACACCCCACAGAAATTATAGATGTGTGGTCAAAACAGCAGTTCCCGGGTCAATGATGGTGGGTCCCCGTACTTCATAGAGGCCGACACTGTGTTTGTTTGGACCCAGTCTTATATAGACGCTGGGCGGGGCTAAGTCCCGGCTCCCTGAACGCGCCCATCCAATCGGATGCCGATCTCAATAGTGACGTGTCCGTGGCCTCAAGGAAGAGGTGTGTTCCGGGGCAGGACGATCTATAGCGCTGCCAAGTGCCTTCCGTGGCTTATCCAGATAGATGGTAAGTAAGTTCAATTATAACAGGCTGCAACACCAACGAACTAGACTCTGGAGTTGGCAATATAGTTGAATCATAAATCAGGTTTACATGGAACTCCTGTGTATCCAAAACCGCTGTGCCTTAAAGAGGACCTTTCATCACTTGGGGCACATGCAGTTTTATATACCGCTAGAAAGCCGACAGTGCGCTGAATTTAGCACTGTCGGCTTTCACGATCTGTGCCCCAGGTAAAGAGCTATCCGTGCCGATATTGTAGCTCTTCACTGTCAGAAGGGCGTTCCTGACAGTCAGTCAGGAATGCCCTTCCTCACAGCAGCGCCTATCGCGCTGTACAGTGTGAGCGGGGAGGTACTCATCTATAGACGAGGGGAGGGAGGCGTTCCTGACTGACTGTCAGGAACGCCCTTCTGACAGTGAAGAGCTATGGTACCGGCACCGATAGCTCTTCACCTGGGGCGCAGATCGGGAAAGCCGACAGTGCGCTGAAGTCAGCGCACTGTTGGCTTTCTAGCGGTATATGAAACCGCATGTGCCCCAAGTGATGAAAGGTCCTCGTTAAGTCTCTCAAATTGCATGGTGTGAATGCCACTCTGCAGTACATATTCAACAACACCCGAAGATGGAAATTTAAATGAGCATAAACATTCATAAATGGGAGCTGCTGTATAGCACAGCACATTGCATAGTGGACGGATGAGAAATGCACACCCAGCTGCATAGTATGAATACGATCCAGAGTCATCCTCTTCTAATATCACAGCCAATGTTGATAGAAAGAGTTAATGAACATTTACACATAAGCACTACTTAAAAAGGGCATTCCATATGACCTGAAATAGTTACTTTTGATATACATATTAATACCAGCAACAGCCAAATGGAACTGTTACTCATGGCACAGTGTCTGGCATATATAGTCATAAGGGACCTAAGATACAATTCACCATAATCCCACAAGGATAAAGTGGGAGTGTGCTCCTCTAAATATATACCTCATACAGTGGCTCAAGATCTCTACCTAGATCTTATTTCAACAGTGGTCCCGTATACCTTAAGGCAGTTACATTCTTTATAT
Source organism: Leptodactylus fuscus (assembly GCF_031893055.1). Lineage (NCBI taxonomy): Eukaryota > Metazoa > Chordata > Amphibia > Anura > Leptodactylidae > Leptodactylus > Leptodactylus fuscus. The sequence goes on from NC_134267.1 coordinate 103,546,406, forward strand.
GTACACCATTGTTCTAGTGCCCCAAGACACAGATGTTAATCTTGTAATAGCCTGGCTAGACATACCTGGCAAATAGACATGAGACATCAAGTGTGGTATTCAAACCCATACCTCCAATATATGACCATTTTTAAAAACACAGATCTAGCAGAGAGAGGAGTTTGGATACTACTTACACTGGGTTTACACCAGTGTTCAGGTCTCCGCTTTCAGTTTCCGTCTTCTGCATGCAGAAGACGGAAACCTGTCATGCAAAATCCGGCCATGAGCGCTGGTGAGCGTTTTATGCTCTCCGCGGCGAAACCGTTTTTTTTTTAAACCAAACACAGAGTCCTGCATGTCCGATTCTGTGTCCGGTTAAAAAAAAAAAAAAACTGTTTTGCTGCGGAGAGCACAAAACGCTCACCGACGCTAATGGCCGGACACTTTTCAAACCCTTCCAAATGAATGGGTTTGAAAAATGCCTGCAGGTCTCCGTTTCCTGCCCAGTTTGGGGCAGGAAACGGAAACCTGAAAGCAGAAACCCTGGGCGCAGATGTGAACGAGCCCTTAGATGAAGGGTGTATAGGATATACTGTCATTTAGACCATGTGGTTTACTGAGGAGAAGCGAAATATCCACTAGGCTTCTCGTCTAGAATTTGGTCATCCCAGTTGCCCCCTCTAATGGATTTGGGGACTCGTTCAATGATTGAAAAGGAATAATTAGGGACTAAAACATAACTTTTTATTGTAATTTGTTAAAAGTGCAATAAACTTTAAAATATGTAGGTAGTGTGATATGTTAACACATGATACTTCGGGACTACCTTTCTTTCACTCAATTCCAACCATCAGTAATAATATGTGCAGTATCCAACTGTATAAGACACTGTAAAGGGTTGGAAGGCGTTCCTATTCATTCCCTTTATCTTATATCAGTGCATTGCTACTACTCCCACATTAAATTAAATTGGCCGGTATGTGAGTTCACATCATGCCCAAAATTTGCCTATTATAATATAGATGATTCCTACTGTATCACACCATAGATATGTATTATCAGGCACATACTGTATTATGGGGTATAGCAAGACATCCACCACAATATTTTTGCAGATATTGGAGGCAACACTACAAGGTATAGCCTTAGCCCAAATGCACATCTGCAACACTGCAGTGTGCCATACTGTGATCATCTATGGCTGTAGTTTGCTATGTAGTGTGTGTCTAGTCCCCACCTCTTTGAGACATGTATTAGTCATCTAGGCACTAAAAGGCTATGTGCAGTTGGATCTATATCGCCAAATGATCCAAACTGCACCCACTAAAATGACTGATATAAAATAATACACATGTGAGGTGTCAACTAATAGAGTGCTCACTAATCTAAAATGTGCCTACAGCTATTATCAGTATCATGAAGCATTATTGTAACTGCTCCGCAAAAGCACTACCTCCACTCTCACAAGAATGAGCAGGTAGCGGACGAATCCTCTACACTGACCTAACTACTAAACCTGCTACGGTACTGCTCACATACAAGTTAAACTTTCTACGGTGTGACAATAAATTCATCTAGAAACTCTCCCTATACTTGGTCTCATCAGGGGATATGTAAAGGCATTCTACATTAGTTTGGGCAGCCTGGGCTGCTACCGTCCAGTAACACAGCTCCAGCGTCTCCAAGTATACAGGGACAAACCCAGGTACATTTTCTATTTCAAAATATTGACATGTTCAATGCCCTGAAATTTGAGGGAAAATGGATCCCCTATGTGAGCTTCCCACATATGTTTTGAGACTGGGGTGTCCACCCGGCGCGTCACATCACCCACATGGTCCAATACCCTTCTTTTAAGCTGTCTTCTGCTCTTGACCACATAGTTCTTAGAGCAAGGGCATGTAATTACATATACAGTATGACTCCTTTGGTCTTACAGTTAATGAAGTCTTTTCTCGAGTAAACATGTCCTGTGCTGCAAGCCCGTACCTCTGCTCCTCGTTGTATATATCCACAGGCTCGGCAAGAACCACATCGGTCTGCCAAATTGTGTCCTCTGCAGAATATTACTGATGGATAATCTGGGATAACTTTGCAAATATCAGGATCCTGTTTAAGGATACTGCAGTGGGTTTTGACAATTGCAGTCACCTCCTTGGAGTACTGATCGTATGTCCCAAAACATTCTTACCAGCTGAGGACCCTGATTTTTAACTCTGAATTAAAAGAGATTCCCTAGTGGTCTGCCTGGTATATTCCCTTGCCAATTCAACAGGGCCTCACTTTCCGTGTCATAGTCATCCAAAGTGGTACAATTCCTCTGGATACGAAGGAATCGACCTTTGGGTATTCCACGCTTTAGGGGCATGGGGTGGTGACTCTCCGATTCCAGGAGTGCATTGGTTGCAGTCGATTTCGTATACAGGGTTGAGGAAAAACTACCATCCTTATTGAGGGTGATATCTATATCGAGAAAAAGTACACAGTGTTAAAATGAAAAAAGGACATAAAATGTAGATTCAATTCATTTTGGTTAAGATCTCTTGCAAATTCATCAACGTTATTAGATGTTCTGGATCATACGATCACAATGTCGTCTATAAAGTGGAGCCACAATACTATATATTGGGCCCAGCTTTCAGAGTATTGGCCAAAAACCACTGACTCCTCCTATCGTCCCAGGTAAATGTTCGCATAAGTTGGTGCAGAGCCCCGCCGCTGATGGTAAATCTTCCTGTTGAAGAGCAACACGTTATGCGTCAACACAAACCTGTGGAGGTCCATGACAAGTCTATTGAGGTTACTAAATTGCCCACCCCGGGTCCCCAGGTAGTGCTCCCCAGCCCCATACACCTGGTCATGGGGTATGAAGCTGTAGAGTGCCTCAACATCCAAGTTCGCCAAGGCCGCCCCCAATTGAACCTGTATGTTTACGGAGTACATCCATAGTATCCCTGACATAGGAGGGCAAGGCCAGAACGAAGGGGCGCCCCTTGCCGTACACTGCCCTATTTTTAACAGGTCATAATAAAAGTTGTTTTAATATCGTTTTGTTTTTTTTGGGGGGGAGGGGGGCACATATTAAGATGTTACATAGTTTGACAGAGGAATGGCACAACACAGAATTATGAGAAAGATGCTCCTAAGTAATGTATTTAGTAAAACATACGTTACAAGAGATGTTATGTTGTTTGTAATGTAGTGTTGACCATAGCAACCAAAAAGATCATGGCTTTCATTGTCAAATGAGGACACGCTGCAGAAAAGCCTAATTTTTATTGCAGATTTTGCTGCATTTTTTTTTAGCCCAAAGCCAGGAGTGGATTTAGCAGAAGGGAGAAAAAATACCATAAGTAGCCCCAGAAATCTCAGGTCTTACATAGCACCTGAGACTTCTAAGACTTGAGATTTCTGGGGCTACTTATGGTCTTTTTTCTGTTATTGCTTTGGTGTCTTGGGTATTTCCATCCTGGATCGGGCATGTAATAGCATGTATAGACTTAGGGGGTCTTACAAAGCCCTTAATTCAGCGGTTCTCAATCTGTGGGTCGCGACCCCGGCAGGGGTCGCCTAAAGCATACCTCCCAACTGTCACATCACGCCCACAACTATATGAGTGAGCAAGACTGTGGAGAGAGCAACGGGGGAGCGTTGGAAGGGGAGTATAAAGAGTTTTTATTTGTTTTAAACATTAAGGTGGACCATAATGAAGGGGCAGATGAAGGGGGGGGGGACGGCATGACACTGGGGCAGATTAAGGAGGGGGAACGGCATGAAACTGGGGACAGAGATGGAGGGACATGAAACTGTGGGCAGATGAAGGGGGGACGGCATGACACTGGGGGCAGAGAAGGAGGGACATGAAGCTCTGGGCAGAGATGGGGGAACATGAAACTGGGGAACAGATGGGGACATGAAACTGTGGGCAGATGAAGTGGGGGTACGGCATGACACTGGGGGGCAGAGATGGGGGGACATGAAACTGGAGGCAGAGATGGGGACATGAAACTGGGGGCAGAGATGGAGGGGGGACATGAAACTGGGGGCAGATGAAGGGTGTATATGAAACTGGGGGAGAGATGGCGAGGGGACATATAATGTACGGGTGAATGTAGGAGGATTAGACTGTGTGGGAGCACATGAAAAATGAATGAGAATGGGTGGAGTCTACATAAAAGTGGGTGGGGCTAAATTTGTCACGGCGCGCTGCGCTCGCCGCATGTTTTGTCCCTCTTTCTAATCTTAAAAAGTTGGGAGGTATGCCCAAAGCCATCAGAAAATACATATTTCCGATGGCTTTAGCCACTCAGAAGCCGCGCTACTGTCTGCAGCAACACTATTCAGCTGGAACGCACGCCGTTATGGACGCACATTCCAAACTGAATTGGGTCACCGCAACATGAGGAACTGTATTGCGGGGTCACGGCATTAGAAAGGTTGAGAACCACTGCCTTGTTATTCTAATCCTCAGACACAGCAATATGTCTTGCCATTATTTCTGACAAATGAATGTTTTCTTTTTGTAGATTGTGAGCCCCACATAGAGCTCACAGTGTACTTTTTTTCCCCCCTATCAATATGTTTTTGGAATATGGGATGGAAATCCATGCAAACATGGGGAGAACATACAAACTCCTTGCAGATGGTTTTTTGCCCTTGGCAGGATTTGAACACCAGGACTCCAGCGCTGCAAGCCACCATGTGGCCCCTATGTATTTTCTTTTGAAGTGAATGCATATTTTCCTAGAGTGACATACATGATAGTGATTTGTGTGTCCTTTTGGGTGTAAAATATTACTATTACTATTTTTTTCTCATTTTTCATTATTTGTTTCTGGTTACTATTTCATGCACTTGAGCAAGGGCTGTGTATAGCCCGAAACGCAGGTGTATCCACTAGTGTTGTGCCTTTTGTTGTTTCAATAACATTTCTTCACATTACTTTGACCTGAGAGCGCTGCCATCACTGCTCCATCCGCCTTCTACTATTTTAAGAATAAAGCACTTTTAGGAATCTATGAAAATATACATACGAAAGGGACTTACCTGTGACTCAGACCTCATGTTACCCTGTATTTCTTCCAACATAGCCTTTGAAAGATTCAGTTTAACAGCTGGTGCGCAGGGTATGAACAGCAATTCCTCCATACACATATCATTGCTCCCACAAAACCTCTTTTTTATGAAGTCCAAAGGAAGCCCAGATACAATGCACTCATAGAAACTGACTTTTAGAAGAGCCAAAGCAATCCAAGTCAACGGAGGTAATGCTGACAAAAATATCACTTGTAACAATGTATACAAGCATTGTAGCCTTTTTCCACACCAGTAATAGGATCCTCTGCCATATGCCTGTGTGCAGCAACCAGTGACTTGTTTCCACAGTGACGTATTGAACATAATTCCGAGGAGGAAAAATAGCAATGCTGGTACGAGAAGGAAGACCAAACCATACGTATGATTCCAAGTGCTGCATGGACATTTGTACACAATGGTTGAGAAGAGGTTTTCACCTACAGCTGCCAGTAAGGATAGGGCACTGTAGCTAAGAAAAACCTGGTTTTTCACAACTAGGCCATATAAAGCTTTGAAGTTCTCCATTGCTTACTGACTTTCAGCCGTTTCTAATATGACCTAGTTATCATCTGGGTTCAGATTGACTTTACCTACTAATGTACTTGTAAAAGAGGAAGTAGAATGTAGTACAATAAAAGGAACTGAATCTAAATGGCAGATGAATGGTTTCCTGTCAACAAATATCTTCAAAACAGAACAGTTTCATGATAAAAAAAAAAAAAAAAACAACCAAAAAACCACATACATAAAGCAAACTTTCACAAGGAACAAGATTATTGTAAAAACCTAGTAAGGCCTGGTTCACATCTGCGTTCAGGCCATTTCTTTCCCCTATCCACATGAAATATGCAGAGAGAAAAATCCTGCAAGCAGCACTTTTCTCTTCTCATGTTTCGTGTGGAAACCACACGGACCCCATGATAGTCTACAGGGTCCGGGGGTTTGCTTAGGTAACCTTTTTTATATGGATAGGTTTCCATTGGGAAGGTCCCCAAGCGAACTTCCCGGATGCAGATGTGAAGCGGGCCTAACGCCTACTTATCACAGCTAACACAGGATAGCCTAATAATCACAACGACGTATATCATAGGGATTAGTAAACTATTTAGGTTACTATTACCAATGAAAGTGCTGTTTAGTTATGGGATCTTTTGATGTTTCTAGGGACCACACTAGGGATCATAGCAATGGGACAAGAGCTAAAAGGATTGAACTTCTATGTTACAGCTTCAGACTCCACTCAGAAAAGCGCACTACTGTTATATTGTTAAATATCTTGTATTTGCCGGTGAGACTTGTGTCCACTGTTAAATATCCGGACCTGGCCTTGTCCACGATAGGAAGAAGTCAGCTTGTTATAAATCAGTGTAGAGGTTTATTAATATCTTGAAGGAAAACACAGGAACAGGGAAAATGTCCAAATAACACAAATATCAGTCAATTGTCAATAGCTTACATCTTCAGAGAAGTTAAATCATCTGGATATCTTGTAGTTACAGCTTGTTCATGCTTGTCATCTGGTTGGTGGACTTGGGCTGGTTACGACGTTCATGGATGTCCATCTGCCTGGACCACCCACCCTGGTGTTCCCAAAGACAGACCTCCTGGTCTTCCCCTGGTCTTCCCAAAGACAGACCCAGACATGTGTATTTCTTACTCATTTATATTCATGAGAGTGGGTGTTACCTTCCATCTTGTAGCTATGTAAGGAGATTTCTAAAATAGTGTACTCTAACCGCACCCATGTTCCAAGAATATAAGACTATGATGTCAGTAGAGTGTTAACCCCATGTCTGCTAGAGAATATTGTAAATATATAATATTTAACATTTCCCCCTTTTGAGAGTGAAATATCTGTTTGAACTCTCAAGATATACCATACAACAATATTCATACAATTAGATTATATCTTCTTTCTTCTTTGCTGGAACTTAATTTTCCTATAATCAGAAGTTTGAAGAATAAACCAGAGACTATCTCTCTTGATATCCCATATCCTTTGATGATATTATGCTTCTCCTTTCATGAAGATGATTAGCTTATCTCATTTGCATATAAGACATATTTTTCCCAATGTTTGTTTTCCCAATGTTTGTTTTCCCAATGTTTGTAGATGTTGATGTGTGTAAGTGTATGCAAGTGTGTGTGTACATGTAAGAATACATAATGAATAATAATACAATAAATCAATACTGCAATACTGGCTATAGCTAACTAGATTTTCCCACCATAACTAATATATTTATTATCCCATGATCCAATTACCACAATAAACCTTTATTATTTGTCAGGTTTGAACAAATATATTGAAGATTATCTGTATCTTCTCAAAAGCTACTTTTTCCTACAGAATGTTCACCTAAAATAACCTTGCTTTGTAGTGCAGCTGTCACCTTTTCTCTCAGCTCATGTGACTTAAACACTTGGTTTTCCTGTAGGTATAAACATATGAGGTTCCTTTCAATGGATTTCACATATATTTGCTAATTTCCCAATTTAATATAGAGGATCATATAAGATAAAAAATAGAAAAAATAAACAATAAAAAAAGAAAATAGAAATAGACGTCTTTTTGTTGGATAGATGTTTCTTTTTCCTTCTTGGATGCATCCTGATTTTCTTAGGCCTATTTGTGATGTCACAGATCTGTTGTATACACGAGTCGACTCGACACATAACACTTAACACTTATACTGACCAGCCCATCAGGGTCACAGGTCACAGTGTGTTGCTGTCAATCAACTGACCACATGAACGAACACTTAATTCACAGTAAGTAAGAGCTCCATGCCTAGTTGCATGCCTTTAAACAAAATGGATTATAACTTGAAAATCCTAAAAACATGGACTTTACATGAAACTATTGAAAAACATGCTTAAGGTAAGTTATAACTTATACCACTTTATCATGCATTGTTATTAGTCACACCATGTTAATTTGTTTACTCATTAATAGTTAGACACTCCATGCATTCTTTTGGCTAGAAGAAAGAATGATGAATGAATGGACATCACTGATTGAACTGATCCATTTTTCCATATATCTATATCTGAAGAGAAAAAAATAGATAAACTTTAGCAAAAAAACTAATTAATACAATAATGATTTTAACCAATGGAAAAGTTTAATAACTTTATGGATTCCTAATACTATTTGATCATATTCATATATTGTACATATATTCATATACATGTCATATATTCATATATTGTATATAACATGCTCCTTCTCTCTCTGCATCTAGAGAGTGGACTATGACGAAAATCTGTCACCACACATGAGACTCTCCTCCTGTGTGTATATATATATACTGTATATAATAATATGATCCATAGTATTATTCACAATAGCATAATTAGGATTATTTATAAACATCATCACATAATCATGTGGATTATACCTGATCATTGGACTTCTCCTCATATAAAAGGGATTTCTCTTTATATAGCCAAATAGTACGTAAGTAAAACTCAGTAGACAGTCATTCCTTCAGAGATACTTTTAAATTCGACCCCTGACCTCCTTTCAGATATATATTTTTAAGTTAAACCCATGAACTTCCTGTCAACACGTCCATCCATAATAGCCTCGCCAGGTCATGAGAGAATGCCAAGCTTGCCCTTTTCCTAAGAATATAAGACAGGTCAGATGCCATTGGGTTACTGAAAAGATCTGACATTTTGGAGACAACTGGTACATTCCCAGATACAATCTTTTGACTATCAATAGATTTGGTTGGCTGCAATTCTTTAATTTCAGTTAATACTGGAATTTCAATTTGTGGACTTTCCTGCATGGCATATGGTTTATATGCAACATGTAATTTCCTACGTTTCTCATAGATTTTGTCACTTTGGCCAATACCTTTCCTCCTACAAATAGGGGACACTATAACCGGATTTAACAGATGCCTTTTAATAGGCTTTGCTTTTTGCTTTGGACATACTCGGTTTGCATTTGCCATTTGTCTCTCATGTGTTCTGGCCACGTCCAATAAACTAGCAGCTTCAAATAAAGTCTTCTTATCTGACGCACTGGCAAGGGTGACTGCATCCAAGAATTTGAACTTTTTAACAAAACTTTTCACCATAGATGAAGAGTTCACCTTTGGAATGACAGTTTTGTATGTTCTCTCAAATTTAGACATGAATGCAAATGTACATTCTTTTCTGCCAATCTTTATCTCATTCAGTATGTCAGATGTTGGCATGCTGTCACCTCTAGTGCACCAGATTAGTTTCTTTAATCTCTCCACATCACTGTCTTTTAACCATTCATCTGACTCATTATCATAAGACATTTTTGCAGACAAACGTTCTGTAAAATCAATAGGAAGCCATAATTTAAACATTTTGTTTTTTTGTTCATTAGATAGATCAAATTTCTCTGCATGGCTTTCAAAAATTTCTGAGTTTCTACACACATGGATCTTTACATCATATGTGGGAATGGCTTTACTCAGATTCATCAAATATTCCTGAGATTTTAATTTCAATTTAGTTTCTTGTATCATTTGTTCCTCACCATCTATGGCCATTACTGCCACATGGTGCTCTTTATCAACATATTGAGATTTCTCATCTGTCTGAACAGATTTATGCATACTATTACTTAATTTCTTTTCTGTTACCATGTCATTAAAAATCTTTACCAAAGAAGCTATATTCCTAAATACCTGCTTCTCCTTTGTAGAACAAATTCTATTTTCAATCTTAGAATTTGCCTGCTCACATTGTGTATACAAATCTTGCCATATACTCGCTAAATTGTCACTAGACACAATTTTAAACTCAACGTTACACTTTTTAGACAATGACTCTAATTTTTCCATACTTTAAAAGTAAAATCTTTACTCACCACTGTAGAAAGCTTCACCTTTAGCTTGTCCTTGGAACAGTTGGTCCCTGTCATCAGAACGTCTCAGTACGTCTGGCACTTGTGGTCCTTCTGTATTTCCTCACAGGCTTTCCTCACACAGGCTTCCGTATCATATAACACGTACAACAGTCATCTGTATCTCACCAATATAAGTTCTTTTTCGAAGTCTTCCTGAATCTTGCAATTCATACAACTTGCAAAATACTCCTCTCTTCCCCCTTAATTGCAAGTGAACGGAACAAGAAAAACAGAAAAAACCAACCGTGCTGGGCTCGCCACTGTTAAATATCTTGTATTTGCCGGTGAGACTTGTGTCCACTGTTAAATATCCGGACCTGGCCTTGTCCACGATAGGAAGAAGTCAGCTTGTTATAAATCAGTGTAGAGGTTTATTAATATCTTGAAGGAAAACACAGGAACAGGGAAAATGTCCAAATAACACAAATATCAGTCAATTGTCAATAGCTTACATCTTCAGAGAAGTTAAATCATCTGGATATCTTGTAGTTACAGCTTGTTCATGCTTGTCATCTGGTTGGTGGACTTGGGCTGGTTACGACGTTCATGGATGTCCATCTGCCTGGACCACCCACCCTGGTGTTCCCAAAGACAGACCTCCTGGTCTTCCCCTGGTCTTCCCAAAGACAGACCCAGACATGTGTATTTCTTACTCATTTATATTCATGAGAGTGGGTGTTACCTTCCATCTTGTAGCTATGTAAGGAGATTTCTAAAATAGTGTACTCTAACCGCACCCATGTTCCAAGAATATAAGACTATGATGTCAGTAGAGTGTTAACCCCATGTCTGCTAGAGAATATTGTAAATATATAATATTTAACATATATATAGCAGGACCAAAAGTCTGGCACACTTTTGAAATCCTGTGAGAAAAAAGGGAAGATTCAGTCCATAATGCAACCATGAACTGGCTGAGTGAGTAAGAAACATTTTGCATGCTATAAGTTATATATATATATATTTATATTTATATATTTTTTAACGGAACAAATAAACGTCCCAATTAAAAAAAAAAAAAGGTTGGGTGAATGGATACATTAATTTCAATGAGACTTTATGATTATATCCATAACCCCCCCCCCCCCCCACACACACACACAAAAAAACTCTGTTGTATGACTAAGTTGTTACTTTGAAAGTACAAGGTCATGGATTTGGCTTGTGGGAACATTCTAGCTCTATGTCAGTGCAGTACAGTAGAACATTGGTTGTTCGGGAGCTCGCTACATCTTGACTTACTATAATGCAGTGAGTACCGTTCACATGACTGTAGTCAGTCTGAGAAATATATATACCATACAGGTCTTTTTTAGATACAATTGACTGATGTATGGGGTATCCTCAGCACCTAAGGCCTATCAACATGTGATTCAGCAAGTCCTACAAGTCTATGAAGTTTTCTCAAATTTTTAATAATATCATTGTGTAGTATGTGGATATGTACCGCTGTCTTAAAGGAGATAGGAATGAGTGTACATGGCCCATGAAAGTTATAATTTTCTAATTTAGTGTCAGACAAAGGGATTGGTCCAGAAGTCAATAAAATCAAATCCGTTTCTGGTGCCAGAAATCATGAAAACCCATCACAAATACAGAATTTTCTTTTGTTAGCAAATTACTGTACAGCAGAAGTCCAGTCATTCATTCAAAAGCCAAAAGGTAGATGTACAAGCAAAATATCAAAGTCAACAAGTTGGGTCCTGGCAAAACAAACATGGCAGTGGAGGTGGCTCGTATGCTTCGTAATAGTGACAAGAAAGGTGTAGAACCTCAATATCGTCAGAACAAGCGCTGGCTTGGAAACTAGTAGATTGGCAATGTGTGATTTGAAACAATGAGATAAAAGTCAATAGACCGGGTTTTTATGGATGCAAATCTCTGGAAGAAACAAGGGAAAATGGGGCAAACTGATTGACGAATTAAAGGAACTGTCAAGTTTGATGGAGAAAGCCTGATATGGGGTTTTTCACAGCCAAAGGCGTTGAATACTTGACCAGAATCGATTGTGGTCTCACTGCTGAGCTGTATGTGAGTATCCTACAAGAGAAGATACTTCGTACGTTCAAATACTATGGGTATGAGAGGGACAACATAGTGTTCCAGCAGGACAATGACCCAAAGCTGACAACAGGTTTAGAGAAGAAATGGTTCATTGACAGTGAAGTAGAGTTGCTGGATTGGTCCCCAGATCTTAAACCAATTGCACACTTGTGAGAATTGAAGAAAAAGCTATATTCATACCCAAGTGAGTCAACCAGTATGCACCAACATTGAGAACCTGTAGGAGTGACCTGGAATACGATTTTGGTTGAGACATGCTTGAATATGCCCAGAAGGATTCAGGCAGTGTTGAAATCCAAAGCTGGATATACAAAATACTAAACAAAAAAACAAACATATTTTTAAGAGCAAAACGGTAACAATGTAGTTACATGACAAGAATCTACACGGCTTATGATACAGTAAATAGCTGCAAATCAAATTTATTTAAGAGATAGCCAAGATGATTGTCTATAAAATTATGATAGTCGCACATACAAAGCTTTAGTGGTTTGTGAGTCAAAAGTTCAAAACATTGTTACCTATTTGGAAAGGGAAGGGGGAGAAGGAGGCTGCTTTCTGCTAGTACATGATTTATTGCCTCAGTCTCTACAGTAGTAGAGGATTATCTTACTAGATTTAGTAGTCAATCTTAGTTATTGAGGTAGCTGAGCTTAACAGCTGCAATATATGCATGTATTTTCCAGTAGCCTAGCTGCTCCCCATCCATCTCCATAGACTTCTATGTTGAAACTAACAGCCTGCTAATTGAAGAACAAAGCATTTTTTTTTAAATAAAATATATAACAATGTTTCATATACTCTCCTGTACTATTCATTTGATGGATTGGCCATCAATATTAAATCTATGGGGTCCAACACTTGGGACCCCAGCAGATTACCGGTGCCAAGCCAGCATGGGAGAGTCACTCCATTCACTTTCCATACAAACTGAAGTGGTGAGTGTAGGTACTGCAGTGCTGATCCATAGGCTTCAATGGGACTGCCAGGCCTCTGTTCTGGTGATCGGTGGTGTCCTGGGTTTTGCAGATCTAATATTGATAGCATATCCTAAGGATAAGCCATCAATCTCAGAAACTGGATAACCCTTTTAAGATAAGAATTTTATCCCAGCCTTGGTCAGTCAGTGAAATTCCAAGATCTTTAATGTAGGGAGGATCAGATGCAAATTTCTGGGCAATGAGAATACAATATAGGAAGGGTTACTTGAGTAGGTATTGATATCTGAAGCAGAAGCATTTCAAGGCCAGTGAACCCAGTTCTTAGGATAATAGCACACTGACGTGTGCTGGATGCCAGTCATGATTGAGTAGCACGGCTGTGCACAGAAGTCATCTGTGTGTTGCCCCTGCTTCCAGAGCCCTATTCATTTAATAGGAGCCAGAATACCAGACAGAACTAGGACCTAGTAGTCTGTTATTAAAGGTAGTTCTGCTATTAATAGTGCACCCAAATACTTTTAGGTCATTGTTTTGAGTGATTTCTGGGGTTCTTTGTGAGCTCCCGGCATGCTCTGCATTTGCTTACATTCTCAACTTCCTGCATTTTCCTAGCATAATGCACTGAGCTTCACTTAGTGCTGACTCACACCACCTCCCCCTCCCGATTTCCCTATTTAGATCACCCACTAAAACACTCAGCCGCCATCTTTCGTCTGCTAGATCTCACCCAACCTTTTCCTTTGGCTGTAGTATTGTAATCCCCTCCATTTATCACCACTTTATTCACACAGGGAAAGCTTCAGGACAAGAATGAATTCTTCATGCTTTGTGGCATTTATATATTATAATATATTATATATAACTATGCACACAAACAGTAGAATATGCTCCACAGTGGCCCCCGCTTAGTAGTATACTCTCCATAGTGGCTCCTGTACAATAAACTCCACAGTGGAGTAGGAAACTTTATAAAACTGTATAAATCACAAGGTAAAGTATTGGAATGAATTATACGGTCTAATTTTTTATTATTTTTTAAATTAGGTTAGTTCTGTGGTTTTCCTTGCTGGCTATAATGTTTTAGGTCCCTTATCCCCTTCAGGTTATTTCTCCCCAGTTTCAAGATATATGTATGTGGTTACATTGTTAAATCCAACCTGCACATATCTAATCCTGCTCCTCCCAGAGAAAATGAATAAATTATCCAGTCTAGGCAATGCTGGGCTTAAACTATTGGCAACTGCTGCAGGAATCTCTGCTAGTTTGCTAGAAATGACAATGCTCTGTGTGCTACACAACCTGGACTACATAAAAAGTGAGATATTATACCTGCTTTTCAGCTGAAAGCAGAACTTCAAACACCCTCTACAGGGTTAGGCATGAATAGATTTGCAACCTGTAAATGTGTAGAGTACTGGACTCTCATTCTGTTAAAAACAGAACTAAAACACAAGCAGACAGGATTTGTTAGAAGGAAGTTTGTTAACTGGCATCTTACAAAAGTAGAAGCAAAGGTGCACGATTATGCGAGTGCCACATGTCTGAGCAGGGAGGAAACAAGTTCAGAAGGGATCTAAACATGTAAAGTGATTAGAATGCTGTATATGGCACTATAGATGTAAAGATATTACATTTAAAGGGGCTCTATCAGCAAAATCATGCTGATCGAGCCCCACATATGCGTGAATAGCCTTTAAAAAGGCTATTTGGGGGGGGGGGAAGTGTAGTTTAATATAACATTTACGGTGCCTGAATAGCCTTTTTAAAGGCTATTCACGCATATGTGGGGCTCTATCAGCATGATTTTGCTGATGGAGCCCCTTTAAGGAGGTGGCTTTTAAAAAAAACCAAAAAAAAAAAAACCACACATCCCAGTTTCCAGTCTCTCCTACCTGGTCCAACCAAGACTGACTGCAGCAATCAAGTTCTTGGACCAGTGATGACTAATTTGGGACATAATATCCATGGGGACCAGACCTCATAAGAAGGCAAGGTGGTGGTGGTGATTGTGGTGGGTGGGGGACGGTAGGACTGTAAATGTAAATATTCTGAGCTGACTCTTATACAATAACCAAAAGGTCCATTTTCTAAGAATGCCCATCAAACAGACGATAATTTATAGATTCTTATTTATAATTATTTTGGTAGTTAGCACACTGTATGGGATGTTCTGCATACAGTGTAAAGAGTTTAGGAGGAATGGGGAAGAAACGACATTAATGGTTGTGCATACAAACTCCTTATGAAAATAGACAAGCACCAGTCATTTTGCTATTCTATTTCAGCGGGGAAAAAAAAAACCCCAAAACCCAGTAAGATCTGTATTTGACACACATATGTATAATAGATTCAGACTGACCTCCAGTAGGCAGGTAAGTAGAAGAGTCATGACTGTACAGCGTTCCTAAAATATGGTAATAGAACATTCTACACATATAGGGACTGAGAACAAAAACTTTATTTTCCTTTCTGTAGGAATAATTTCCAGTCAGCAAGTAAACATTCATGGTAGTCCTTTTATATTTTATACTGTGCTTCCCTTTATTAAATATGTCCAAACAAAATTTGCTGTGTTGACCATTTCAGAATATTACAATGTTACAAAGAACTGCAGACAATTGCTGTTGATGTTCCTAATCTGTAAATATTAGGAGTCTTCCTGTTCTAACACTGTCCCCGATAACATGAAGAATACAGCCACAATAAAATGCAGCAGTCGACAGACAATATGGCATAAAGACATCTCTTTCTATGGACATTCTTAGTCCTCAAAAATCGTGACAACTGTAATCCTAAGAGAACTATGAAAATGGCAATATTTAGGATTAAGAAAAGTCTCGCATAGGAAGCAGATATTGACGCAGACTTGTTGTAATGCGTTGTAAAGTGTTGGGAGCCATGTTTGGTAAGAGGACTAGATTTCTCCCTTACTGATGGCTCATCTACAAAATCCAAAAGGTCCTTCATTTCTTCATCCTCATTTATTGGCGTTTCACTTTGAGCCAATGCCATCGCCTTCTGTCTTGTCTGCTTTTCGTTTACTTCTATTTGTGCAAAAATATCAGGAACAGCATTGATAAACTTGTACTTTCTTGGTCCCTTCTTGGTTCTTTTAACCTTATCTGTATGCTTTTGTTGTTGAGAAATGGCAAATAGTTTTTCGATTGCCTCCTCGGTGTTTCTTTTATCTGAAAATCTTAGAATGCGCTCTGCAGTCTCCCTAAAACTAGCAGTGTTCTTTACATGGGACAAGATTTCTTTCTCCAGTTGCTGAAAGACTGGTTTGAAGTGCTGGAGGTTCTGCTCTACAATTCCCACATAATCCTTTACCTCAGCTGGTGAAGAGCTTTTGATAGATGAACTTTTGTCAAAGACAATTCTTTGTCTGTCTGCAACTACTTTAGCATAGACTGACTGACTAGGTGTTTCACCAGTGAAGAGGTAGACAGCATAAGCATGATCACTAGTTGCCAAAAACACGTCAACTTGCTGATAGTCTCCATGGACACTGAAACTCTCAACATCAACAGATGGTCCAATGAAAAGGTATATTGATCGAGTGATTGGTTTCCTGAGATGAGTAGTAACATTCACATAATTAGTTCCATTATAAGGGTAACCGTGGGGGTAGTTCATGGATGTAATGCTGGCTTTCTCACTCAAGCCCGTGTCATCCATCCAATACATTTTGTATATGTCATCTCTGTGCCTAATTATTGCTCCATGAACACCTTCAATAATGGTTTCCTCAAAAGGAAAGTCTACATTGTGGAAAAAAGTTGTTGTTGCCTCCAAAGTACTACTATGGTCTAGGTGAATATGGTCAACAAGTAGCAGCAGTTGTGGATGGAGTAGAATAAGATTTCTTTGGACACTTTTCAACTTCAGTTTTGGGCTGTAGGCTGAAACCCCTTCACCCCTAATGAAAACAACTCCACCTTTCTCCATTGCTGCAGTCACCGACCCGTGAGAGTCTGCAGCTTCACCTTGCTTATATTTAAGCCATTTTGAAGTACAATCTTCAGTCACCTGACCTTCCCATGGAAAAAAGCAGCAATCTGACAAGGCTGGTGAAAACATTAAGACATTATTTAAATAAGAATATTTTGGTCCGTATAAAGCTTCTGTGATAAACGGAAAACCATTTGGTGCAAATGTGAAGGAATTCTGGTCTGGATGTTCATGCCCAGCATTAAAGTTTCTCCATCCTTTGATCCACTCTGTGTATTTGTTTTTGTGAACAATATCAAATATTGCACGGCCACCAAGCTTTCCAGATTTGAAGGAGATGAAAGGCCTGTTGATTTCAGCAGGTAGGGCACTACCATAGGTCACCACACCCCAGTCTTCAAAAAAATGCAGCCTTGGAATGCCATAGTCCGGTGGAGGTGTAGATGGCAAAGAAGCATCATACCTGTTAAAAAAAAAAAATAAAATAGATTAAAATATATGTACACATATATTTAGCATAAATCTTGACATACTTTGAAGCCTTTTTTAAAGATGATCAGTTAAGCCATAGAAGGACATTTGTTTTGAAGAAGCTTAGCGTACATGGCACATAAAAGGAAGTGAAGATCTAGTTCTAAAATCTATTTCCCCCACCAATGACATAGGTGGGATGCCCAAAGATCTATTTAAAAAATAAAATAAACCCAAACACATTAGTTGTTACCTCACTACCACTCCAATGGGTAGTGAAACCATTTAGTAATATTATAGAGGAGACAAAATATTTGCTTACCAAAGAAACTCTGTGTGCAGAGTACACCAACGCTGACCTTTGGCTGGGGTCCCAGGCCCTTCCTGTACTCTGTTTAGTTGAATCTGTTCTGCCAGCCAATTCCCACTCCCATTCCGCATCACAAACTTATCCAGAAACACCAACTGGCTCTCAGGGCCATAGAACCAATTGTAGTTTGAATCTGCTATGGCAACAGATCTCTGAAAACCTAGGACAAAGCATATAATATAGACATCAGCATAATCGTGGTGCCAGGTCCTCATTATCTCACCCTGGGGTGTGAGGGTTTAAATGCATAAAAATAAATAAAAAAAAATATTGAATAAATTGTAATAGATAGAGATATCTATCCATCTCCAACATATTCAACAGCAAATCATAGGGTTCATGTGCAGACAAAATGAGACATTACAGTGAGGCTTTACTCAGGTAATCTACAAGGTAGAGGTATGAACATAGGATAAAAGATACTTCTGACGCTAGGTTCACACCTGCGTTCATGTCTCCGTTCTATGGTTTCCATCTTCTGCATAGCAGAAGACGGAAACCATAGACCGGGTCCGGCCGTGAGCGTTTTAGGCTCTCCGCCGCAAAACCGGATTTTTTAATCCGGACACAGAGTAGCGCAAAATGCTCACTGCCGCTCACGGCCGGACACCTTTCTCACCCATTCAAATGAATGGGTGAGAAAGTCTCCTGCAGGCTTCCGTCTCCTGCTCTGTTTTATGCAGGAAACGGAAACCTGCAATAAGGACAGATGAACGCTGATGTGAACGAGCCCTAAAGCAGTATAGCCATTTTTTTTTAATTATTATTATCATCATCATCTAATATAACAAAGCTGTATGTGTCCATCACCAGCCATTGTCCCTATATATACAGATCTAGAGATCTTGGACAGCCAGAGTGGCCTTGGGTTAGGCATCAAACTCCGTGCAACAATGGGGGGGGGGGGGAATCAGTCTGGAGAACAAATCTGCAGAAGTGTTAGATTAGAAAATGCTGCAGGTCTACCTGAAGAAATGTTTTTAGGGTGCCCTTTAAGTGTGGATGTTGGGTGCTCATTTGATTGTCCCCAGCACATTGCAGAGAACTGGTGCCATCAGTCCCAATGATTTGACACTTGCTCAAGCAACTGTCTCTAAACAACTGATTTGTGTTGCTGCTCTGTGTCCGAGAATCCTTCTAATGTTTACCTGCAGCATTTGATTTCACATACTCTTTGCATCCTGATAAAATTTACTTCACCTCGTTTTAGTCACACTCTCCAAGCAACAGAACACAAACAAGATATGATTCTTTATCTCTTGTGTTGAAGAAAATAACCCAGATATACCCAGTGTGTGCATGATAGAAGCAAACAATAGATGCAACAAAGTTACATTTTTAAAAAATTCCTGTTTAATACAGGATACCTCAAAATATTTTTACATATTCTGTAAGAAACGAACGGTCATTATATGTGCAGAATGAGGATGGAATTAGTATTACATCATCTCCATTCAAAATATGGTTTCTATGAAGTAACCTCAGACTGTCAAAGGCTTGCAATTATAATATTGTGCGGTTTCTTGTGGTTGTAGTTGCATGTGTAGCTTTGTAAACATGAAAATGAACGGCTACCATTACAGAACGTTCTACTGGACACAGATGGAATTTGTGAAGACAAGACTAAGAACTTTCCTCCGAACTTTTAGGCTAAAAAAGCGCTGCGGGAAAAACCACAGCAGAAATGCATCGCGGTTCTTCCCGTCCTGACTGTAAAACACCGATTTTTCCCCGCAGTGTTTCAGTCATAGGCAAATTGAGGCATTTACATCCCGTGGGGCCCCGGCCTTAAACAGCTTTCAAAAGTTATATCTTTCCTTAGGATGTAATTCTTTTGTATAAGTAATAGATGACAGAGTATAGTGACATAAAGATCAGTTGATTTCTGCTTTCAGATTCCTGCCTAGTGAAAAATTGTTTTGCAGATACACATTTTACTCCATATTGGTCACTATAGTCATTAGAAATTGGCCTGTTCAATTAGGTTTACATGTAGCACCTTTAAAAAGCCCTAATTATATTAGGGCTAATTAAGATATTATTCATAAATAAGTCTACAACAACAAATTGCTATTGGTAGCCAGCTAGTGACATAATAAACAAACCTACATTTTAGGATAGGAGTGCAATCTTACTTTCAAGGAAGGAAGGGGGGAGGAGCTACGTCTAGATATTGATTGGGTTTTCTCACAGCCTTACCTGGCAAGATCGTTCTGTACATAAAAGCAAAATGTTTTTTCAGCCAAGGATGGTTGAAGTGATTGATATCAAAATGCCTTTGGACAAGAAACATGTACTGGAATAGTGATCTTGTTGTATAGCTGCCATAAGCCACACCTTCGTACAGTGATCCATCTGTCACATCATTCAGAAGGACTATGGACTTTTCCATGATTGTGAGAGCTTGCTTTGTCCAGAAGTAAGCTTCTTGCAAATAGCCTTGAAGAAAAAAAAAAAAAAAAAAAATTCTAATTAATCTCTATCCATCTCAGAAACAATGGGGGGGAAGGGGGGAAGCTAGCATAAACCAAACAATGAGACAAAAGGGATGAATATGATCAATTTTAAGTCTACAGCAAATACAAATGATAATGTGGGTAGTATGCATAATAACTGGGTGTTATACATAACCAGTGAAGGTGGTTAGTGTAATAAATATTTTACAGAATCACATTAACTGTTTTTGTTAATAATATTCAGCACCCTCCGGTTAGTATGATAAATGTCACACTTATGCAGGTTTAAACCTGTCTGAGCAATTTTACGGATTCTTGATGTGGACAGGGGTAGAAGTGACTCCAGGAACATTCTTGAGGGTCATTCTGCAGGTGGATGCTGATGGCAAGATGTAGGAGATTGACTAAAAAAGAACAATTGTCTTAAAAGTATTCTAGGGACCAGTTTGCCATTTGTAAGGAGAATTTCATTTCACAAGAGGATGTATTTGTGACTCTACATGAGCGTACCAGGAAATCTTCAATCACCGGGGGTCAAGCTTTCAAAAGATATAACTGCAGGGGAAAATGTATTTCAGGAAAATGTGACTGCAAGAAGCCAGGGTTACCGTGTAATTCCACATGCCATGATAGTTTGCCATGTTGTAACAAGTAGAAGGTTGTTCGTTTACAAATGGTGAGAGAAAAAGGTTTTCTCATCGAATAAAACATTGTAATTTTTCTTTCAGGGCTCGTTCACATCTGCGCCCGGTCTCCGTACTTTAGGTTTCCGTTTCCTGCCTAAAACAGAGGCAGGAGACGGAAACCTGCAGGAGACTTTCTCACCTATTCATTTGAATGGGTGAGAAAGCTGTCCGGCCGTGCGCGGCAGTGAGTGTTTTGTGCTCTCCGCCGCGAAACCGGGTTTTATAATCCAGACACAGAGTCGGACATGCAGTACTCTGTGTCCGGATAAAAAAAATCCGGTTTCGCGGCGGAGAGCCTAAAACGCTCACCGCCGTGCACGGCCGGACCCGGTCTATGGTTTCCGTCTTCTGGCATGCAGAAGACGGAAACCATAGAACGGAGACCAGAACGCAGATGTGAACCTAGCGTCACAAGCACTGATGACAATTCCATACTTCTTAAATATTGTCGTCATTTATCACTTTAGCCAAGAGGGTTTTGGTTGTATGTAAAATAACCAGTTAAAATAATAAATTGTCTATATATCACCACATTAACCACCTTTATTGGTTATGTATAATACCAAATTATGCATAATAACATTTATCAAAGTATCAGTAACATATACATTTAGTTTAAGATAGACTTAGCGAGGTGCTTACATGAACTTCCTAGATATATTAGCAAAAAACAAACTTTGTGCTGAGTAATAAAACTAGGTTATTTAGATATGTTCAGCTAGTAACAGCTACAAATCAAGTGATTTCAGGCCATTCTAAGAACAGGGTGTCAGTCAGGATTTGGCCCAGATGCGGATTTTGAGCATGCCAGGATGAACTGCAGAGGTCTTGAAAAATAAAGGGTTAATACTGTAAATATTGAGCCTTTGTACAAACCTCAAGTCAGTTAATATAAGTCTAGAATGTATGAAATAATTATGATTGTAGTTCAGTATCACCATACAAACACCTGATCACTACCTCCCCCCCCAAAAAAAAAAAAAAAAGAAAAAAAAAAGAACTTGTGAGTCTCAAATAACTTTTGGCCATGACCGTACAATAAAGCCTCTGAATTCTAATAATATCTACATTGCAGTTTACAATGGGAAGATTGGCATGGCATGCAACTTTAATTCTGTCAAAATAATGGAGACCTTGTCTGAACCAAATGGACTCCATTTTAACTTCTGAGTTTTGACCTTTTTTGTATTAGTATATAGTGTATGCCAATAGTTTGCTGTAAAACTACTAGAATGTCACATAATGACATATCAAATACGGGTTCATAAAAAAGGCAGCCCCCAGAAACACAAAGACTGTATGATTCTTACCTTGATTCATCATGACCAAGCTGCCTGTAAGCAGGGCTACACAGTTCGTAGGCTGATGATTGTGCAGATACTGAAATCCCCAGCCCCTCCTGTACGAGGTCTCATACATTAAGCCTGAAGCATTTGCTATTACTTCAAGAAACCTTTCCTTCTGGTGTTTAGAAAGCGAATTGTACAAAAAGTCATAAGCAGTGGCAAAGCCTACAAGGGAGTGTGCCAGAGGAACCTCATCCCACGGAGCATCCTTCACTAACCTGCAAAACAAACAGATACAGATGGATCAGCCTTTCCTGTTATTACTTCTGAAAATAAAAATATGCCTAATCCAACGTTTACATTTATGTGGCGTACACCAACCATAGTTTTCTAGCTACATATCATGCAAAAAAAAAAAAAAAAAAAAAAAAAAAAAAAAAAAAAAAAAAAAAAAAACACACCCACAACGCTTCCTAATAAGTGAGATAATTTAGAGCTTATGTATTAGTTAGTTGGTGTTTTACAGTTGTTCTAACTACAATACAGTGAAATCACCATGCAATCTTGGAATATGTCCTCTGTTACCAAGGTCCTTCGTTACAGGCAAATATGTTGTGATAAGCAAACAGGAAAAAAGGGACTTGGCTCTGCAGATTTGAAGGTCCTGTGAGGATCGGAGACTACATTTCAGGAGTTAAGATCTTCATAGAACCGCCTGAAAGATTTTTTTATATACACGTCCCATAACCTGGAGCTGACTTGCATGATTTGTAAGACTGTCTCCCACAATCCCTACCTGAACACCAGTAACCCTGTGGTCACTATGCCACCATATGAGTAACAGTTCCCCACACCTATTTTGTCCACCTGCTTTCCCATGTAGATTACAAGCCTGCAGGAAGGTCCCCTTTCCTACTTGTATAATGTTGGTCATCTAGTTAGTTGCATGTTTATGGAACTTGTCTATATGAACTCCTTCACAAGCGTACAGCACCAGTGACTTAAAAGCTGCTAAATAAATTTATATATATATATATATATATATATATATATATATATATATATATATATATATATATATATATATTTTATTTATTTTTTTTATTTATTTATTTACTAATAATCCTGCTAATGTTGCTTCAATACTATCAATACAGGAGATTTGTAGAAGAAAAAAATAAAATAATTATAATCTTGAACAAAATAAGGAATTTTACAAAGCACATCTAAATAAATACATTGTTTCGAAGAAAGTCCATTTATCTTGACCAAAAAGGATTTGTGTTTTGACTAGGCAAGATCTGACAAGAACCACATCTCCATATCAAATGCCCCGAAACATCTCCAGGAACTCATTAGCCCAGAGACAAATGTTTTCAAGCACGTGGGCTCCGTACAGAACATCTGTGCCAGGCATGATGACAGAAGCGCACGTTTTATGCTAGCCTGTGCTTAGAGTCGAACAGATCAAAGAAAGCATCTGCAGTAGTGCAAAAGCTAAAATCAAAAACCCTCTGGTAAAACAAGTGGAGCAAACACACCATGGTAATGTGCCAAAAAGCAAAACATCTCCAATGTGGTTATATATCAGGAGGTACATTTTGTAGCTTTAAAGAGACATTTCAGTGCTTAAAGGGGCTCTATCATTGGGAAAAGTCATTTTTAACTAATCACATCCTTGCATAGCCTTTAGAAAGTCTATTCCACACCTACCTTTAGTATGTAGATTGCCTCAGTGGTTTCTGAATAAGTCCGTTTTTATTCATATGCTAATTAGACTGTTGCATGATATATTGTGCACACCTCTCCTGTTTCCTATGGAAGGCTGCTGCTGCTGATGATGACTCAGCTTCCTGTTTGCCTCACACACATAGGAAATAATAGGAGAGAGGAGGCTGCTGGGAACTTCCTGAGCTGGCTGAAAGCTCATTAGCATATTAATAAAAAAGGACTTATTCAGAAACCACTGAGGCAATTTACATACAAAAGGTAGGTGTGAAGTAGCATTTCTAAAGCCTATGCAAGCATGTGATTAGATAAAAATGACTTTTCCCAGTGATAGAGCCCCTTTAAAGGGGCTCTATCATTGGAAATTGGCATTTTTAGCTAAGAACAGTCTTGCGTAGCCTTTAGAAAGGCTATTGTATGTAAATTGCCTCAGTAGTTTTTGAGTGAGGCCGCTTTTTATTCATATGCTAGTTAGCCTTCTCCGTGCACTCTGGAAGTGTCTGTGTGCACCCTCTCTGCTATTCTCTATGTGTGTGAGAGTCATCAGCAAAGCAGCCTCTCTGCTCTCATACACACAGAGACTAGAGTTTGCATGATGAGACTTCCAGAGTGCACAGAGAAGGCTAACTAGCATATGAATAAAAATGGACTTATTCAAAAACTACCGAGGCAATTTACATACAAAAGGTACATGTGGAATGGTCTTTCTAAAGGCTATGCAAGTATGTGCTTAACTAAAAATGCCTTTTCCCAATGATAGAGCCCCTTTAAAGCGAACGGGAGATGAGCTGCAGTGACTCGACATTGCTGATACACAACGTAGAGAGCTGTATACTTACTGCTCTGTACACTTTGCTAGTTCTGGCAGTCTCAACTCCCAATACCAACTGATTAGTTAGATACACAGATATTGGATAGAAACTTCTTCACATCAGATTAATGTTGGTCAAACGCTTCATTTTTAAGAAGGAAGACCATCTAATGTGTTACTCACCCCTGACTGCAAGCCAGACCCTTGTGTTCTTGGAAGTAAGCTACCACTGGTTTCTGGCAGCAGCTTACTTCCCTTATGGCACAGAGAAGGCATTCAGACTTAGCCAAGCAGAAGTAAGGTTGTTTAAAAACTGAAGTCAAGGGTTATGAACTTTACTCTATTTTGGCCAATACATATTTAACAATACAACATGCAACAAAATAAGAGTTTAAATAATAAAAAACAAAAATCTACCAACTAGGCTGTGCTGCCATTCTTTCCATGTATTCTCTTGCCAGGCCAATTGCTTCAGTGTTGTCAGGATTCAAGACACAGAACATTGCCAGTGCCCCCAAGTTGTTGCCATAAATTTCATTCCATCTGGCGGAAAAATCCTTTGGATCCCAAGGTGGGAGGTATTCAGTGGGGTTGGTGAGCATCGTATGAACCGCTTTATCAATACGTGATGCAATATGTTGATGGCTGCCTTCTGCTTGGGTACGCAGCTTCTCCACCTCACCCTTTGAGAAGTACAGCATGGGGTATCCATCATATTTTGCATTGAGGAATGGGATTTGGGCATTTGTGCTGTCCTCAGAGCCATGTGCAACTGCACAACATAGCACATATATGAAAAACACAGTAGGCGCTCCCCGTGTGTATGTCTTCATTGTAGCCTTAAATCTCCAAACCAGACACTATGCCAGACCATCTTTGATACAGCCTGATGGGGAAAAAAAAAATTAATAAAAAAATACATATACATACAGAGAAAGGGTGAAAAACAAATTCAGTTGTAAATAAGCATAAAATTACTCATAACTTCACCCAATAATTTAGGTGCATAAGAATTATGAGAGGGTGCTTCCAGAAAAACTCAATGCAGTTTTTAAAGCCAGCGTCAGGAGAAAAAAAAAAACCCTGCGTTGTTTGTAGTGCATTGTAGTGCAGATCAGTTGACTAAAAAGGAGTCCTAGTGACTACAATGACACGGTATAGCTCCAGGACATTACTTACACTAGGGAGAGACAAGTACTCTATTTACTTTGTCCAATTCACTCAACTTTCACATATATAAAAGACATAAGAAAAAAAGTTCGATAAGAAGGGGTTTATGCAGGGAGAGAATAAGCAGTCCTTCTTATAGCACCAACTACGGAGTTGCCCAGCTTTCCTGCAATGATGGATCAGGGCCAACGATGGTACAGAGAGCTCATTTTCATATTGTAGGAACACTGTCACTTACCTATCCCCGGCTCTGCTGCAGCCCTCGGTGGAATCAGCCATCTTCAATGACGTCAGGACATCACATGACCCAGGACGCTAGGGACATCCCACAACTAGGCCCGAAGCCTGTATGGAGTGCGGAGAGGTAAGTAACAGCGTTTTTTTTATGTTCCCTTATATCTCCCGGGCCTCCGATCATTATACTCGAGTATAATAATAATGTTTGTGGGGCCGGTGGCGTCACTTACCGATCCCAGGCCCTGCCAGGATTGGCAAGTAAATAGGGCCCTTTACTGGCTGGAGTAACTCCAGCCGGTAATGGCCTATTAAGAGTCCCTGTGGCAGCCGCTACCTCAGTAGTTACGCCACTGGACGGAGGGGAGAGTGGGGATTTTGCAAGCTTTATCCAGGTGACTATATCCTTCTGGTGACAGGCTCCCTTTAACATGACTGTATATTACCCATATTATCTAGCAAGATATGGAATAATTCAGGAGCTATAAAGGGGCACTTTATTATTTCGTATTCAATAGTCTCTATTACAACATTATCTAAAATTTTGCCAGTTTGGCCTTTCTGATTTGCAGGAAATTTGGGTATAGTATGGAAAAAAAATAAATAAATAAAAAAAAAAATCATAGTATCCAAATTTACTGATTACATTTGACAAACTATATTACCCAGCTTTTCCAATACCCTGAAAAATCCCAGCAAGTTACAGTAGGATTACAGCACAAGGAGGGGGGGCTGCTTATTTTTTGGAATTATAGTACTCGGTATTTCCATTGAAGCTCTGTGTGATATGTTAGGAATTTGGGTTACATACCAAGTAATGCTGACATAGGGGCTACTAAATATACCAAAGGAAAATCTAACATAGTAGGCCACAATTAGTGAGAAACAATGGGGGTTATAGTAATATAGTGCTAACCATTCAGTAGTCTATCACAGTTCTATATGATACTTTATCCAGCTTTATCAGAACCCTAAAAAGGGATATACAGTATAAGGGTATATTTAGATTAAATACACAGCAGTCCCAGTTACCAAGCCTTCCCAGGACCTTGAATGAAAGGGACATCTAGCTTTGCTACATACAATATGGAGTATTTGTCATTGCAGCTTCACAGGAACTCCATACAGTCCTATGGTGAGGCGTTTTGAGGAGGAGGAATTTGAGTCAGTTTCCTGACCAAGTTCCTGACCAAAGAAAACTCTATGCGAATGCAGTATAAGGTAGGAGAAGAATAGCCTTTCTTAAAGGGATTCTACCATTAAAAAACTTTTTTTTTTTCTAGGTAACATGTCGGAATAGCCTTTAGAAAGGCTATTCGTCTCCTACCTTTGGAAGTGATCTCCGCCGCGCCGTTCGATCGAAATACCGGTTTGTACCGGTATTCTAATTAGTTCTCTCGCAGCGATGGGGGCGTCCCCCAGCACAGGAGATGCGATGGGGGCGTCCCCATTGCTGCTTGAAAACCGATTCCAGCGCCGCCTCTGTCTTCTTCTGCATCCTCCCCTTCCTTCTTCGGCTTGATGTCGGATGCCTGCGCAGTACGCTCCGTTCGGCGAACTTCGCCGATCGTACTGTGCATGCCCGCGGCCATAGTGCTGACACCACAAGTTCGCTGAACAGAGCGTACTGCGCAGGCGTCCGACGTCAAGCCGAAGAAGGAAGGGGAGGATGCAGAAGAAAGAGGCGGCGCTGGAGTCGGTTTTCGAGCAGCAATGGGGACGCCCCCAACGCATCTCCTGCGCTGGGGGACGCCCCCATCGCTGCGAGAGAACTAATTAGCATACCGGTACAAATCGGTATTTCGAACAAACGGCGCAGCGGAGATCACTTACAAAGGTAGGAGACAAATAGCCTTTCTAAAGGCTATTCCGACGTGTTACCTAGAAAAAATAGTTTTTTAATGGTAGAATCCCGTTAAAGGCTATTCCTACGTGTTAGAGAGAAAAAAAAATGCAGTTATAGGCTAAGGCCCCACATTCTGGAAACGCAACTTTTTTTGTTGTAGATTTTGTTGCGGTTTTTTTGAGCCAAAGCAAGGAATGGATGGAGGAGAAGGTAAAGTATAACAACTTACTATATAATTCCCATTCCTTGTATAGCCATTCTTGGCTTTGGCTGAAAAAAAAAAAAGAAAAAAAACCAAACAAACTGCGTTTCCGCAACATGGGGCCTCAGCCTAAGTGATTGAATCCCTTTAATTACTGGTGTGTAACTGATCAAATCACAGAATTCTGAATAAGGCTTCATGCTAAATACTGTCTTTTGGAGTGCCGCACCTCCCATGAGGCGACCTGAAGCGAGCGCTTCAGGCGGCACTATGCCAGGGCCTCAGGGAGGACGGCATTTTTGCTAACCTAAGCCAGTCCAGGACAAGCTGTCCTGGACTGGCTTAGCACGGAGCGGTGGTTTGGGGAGGCCACTGGAGCAGCGCTGCTCCAGCAGCCTCCCCTCACGCTCAGGCAGTCTCCAGGCCTGCTCTCTGCCGGCGAACGGCGTTAAGCACCGCCCCCTTTCGAGATACCACGCGGCTTTCTGCATTTCGCTCGGACGGCGAAAGGAGCAGGTTCACCCCTGTTTGGATGCATGACACCTAAATAACATTGCGATACTGCATGTAATGATTATGGCCATGTTACTACATTCCATATAAAGCAACCGTAAAAAGACATGAAAAGAAAAAAAAAAAAAATCCTTGTGAATTTTTAATTACTACAAGTGACATTTCAACATGTGAAAGCCACATGCAACAACAACTCAGTGGATTCTAATCAGGTCTAATGAGGAAAAAAAACAAAACGTCATCTGCAATACGGAAAAATACACACAGAGGACCGTTGCAGTTTTGGAAATTGCAGCATGTCAATTATACCTACATAAACGCCGGCGGTTTCCTTATAGGTATAATGGAAGCAGAAAGTACGCAGAAGAATCCTCGGCAGACTTCCTGTGAAAAGCGTTGCAGGAACAAATGCATTGTGTTGCCATTGCAGTCTTTCCCGCAGCCACTAAATGGGCCTCAGCCATACAAAGCTTTCTCAAAATTGTTCTATGAATTTTTTTGGTTTATTTTAGCAAAAACGCAAATATTTCATAGCGATTTTGTTTCATCCTTATGTGATCCAGAAAGCATAAGTCTCTTAACTGGTGAGCTGAGTTTTCACATCCTACATGTCAAACAGTTTGCGGCTGTGCCCTCGCCCCCACTGGGAGTTATATATTATATATGTCACCATACTGTAGATAACCTAAAACCAATAACCAGCAAGACCCCAGATATTACGTTAGAAGAACACATCATCCAGTCAGATTCCAGCTTTCGTTTTCCCACAGCAGCTTGGAGCCGATTAGTTGCCTTTGTATATACCAAGCTTTACATTCAAGGGCCTAAAACGATCTACGGACAGCGTTAAAATGAGGTTTTACTGTTGAATTGCATGTAATGAGTTGCTATAGTTTTGTTTGTTGCTACGTTTTCTATTTACAAGTTAGTAATGATAATCCAATGTAAAGTCATATGCGTTCTTATAGTATACACGATATGACTTTTTACTTTTAAGAGTGTGACAATATCCAAAGCTTTTTCTTTCATCCGATTTGGGTTTATTTCATACATAGCCGGCTACTATTCCCTTCACTATAACCTTTCCCCTCTAAAGAATGTAAAGAATTCCCTGTCTTTCCTCCAGGGATTTTAGGCCTGTTTTAACTCAGACAAAAAAGCTTAAAGTAACACTTAATGGTTATAACACACAAGAAAGATGCCTGTTGGTCGGATTTGCATTTATTTACAGAGACATGACCCCTGAAGTGTCTAAAATATAAAATAGGTCTTGGAGTATCTACTACTGCTAGATCCATTGACAAAACGATGGTGAAAGAGGCCGGAAGCCGCATCCAGTACAGACATAATAACAGGCTACCTCATATCTGTCAGCAGATGGGGAAAGACTGGGTGCCTTATGCATCTCATGGACAAAACCTTCTGAACAGCTGCCACCAGATAAAGTAACATGGATAGATTTAGAATGGGTCTGGAATTGACATACAAAGGCCCAAGTATATGATTCATACATGTTCTCGCAATAGCAGTGATAACTGACCAATGTAAAGGCACATGAAATGGCAGCTAGTGATGTCTATTGTCCCACGGGTACAAGCATTAACCCCTGTCCAGTCTGACTGACTGTCACTTTCACCTCTGCCATACAAAATAATATACAATGATATTTTAAAAGCCAAATATACAGTACAGAGTATATACAGTCAAAAAACAAACACCCCCCCCCCCCCCCATATATACAGTATTGGACAGCAAAGTCATTGAAGCCAAGGACTCACAGCATCACACACCACTGTTTCTTTAACCCTAGAATGCATGACGTTAGAAAGCTACACTTTTACATAACCCAAGCCTTTTAGGCCCGTGTGCAAATCACATTGAGGGACTCAAATACATAACTTTTACAAGTTTATTACAAAATTGGGAAGTAGTTTTTTTTTCTCACTATTTTATGGGAGATTCTATACATTACCATCGCGGCTGGTGATAGACACCCCCTCCCCCCCAAAAAAAATAAATTATATATTATATATACTCTGTTTCCACTATCTAACAGATCTGTCCCTGATATATCCATTGCAGTCTCATGCCTTACTATAACTCCTAGGCAGCATGCCCGCTGCCTTGGGGTCATATTTGACGCAGACCTTTCCTTCACCCCTCATATTGAATCACTCGCACGTTCATGTCACCTCCACCTCAAAAACATCTCCAGAATACGCCCTTTCCTTACCAGAGATACACTAAAGACACTTATTGTCTCTCTGATTCATTCTCGCCTTGACTACTGTAATTCCTTACTAATCGGTCTTCCCCTCACTAAACTCTCTCCTCTACAATCTATTCTGAATGCAGCAGCCAGGCTCATCTATCAGGCTAGACACTACAGCGATGCCTCCGGTCTGTGCCAGTCACTACATTGGCTGCCTATTCATTATAGAATAAAATATAAAGTTATTACTCTCATCCACAAGGCTCTCCATAATGCCGCACCTCACTACATTTCTTCCCTCATCTCTGTCTACCGCCCAACCCGTGCTCTCCGCTCACTCAATGACCTAACACTTACATCCTCTATTATCAGAACCTCCCATGCTCGTATACAAGACTTCTCCCGAGCTGCACCACTTCTCTGGAATGCTCTACCCCGGACAATAAGATTAACTCCCAACTTCTACAGTTTCAAACGCAAACTAAAGACGCATCTTTTCAGACAAGCCTATCACAATTCCTAATGCACAAAATTGTCTGAACACTGTATAAGCAATGCCGCCCCTGCTACCTCTTGTGTCACCCCCTCTACCTCATAGATTGTAAGCTCTTTTGAGCAGGGCCCTCAGTCCCATTGTGTGAAATGACGTTCTTTGTTATGTATGTCTGTATCTGAACCCTATAAATTGTACAGCGCTGCGGAATATGTTGGCGCTATATAAATAAAATGTATTATATATAATTTTTTTTATTTTTTATTTTTTGCTTGACTCGAGTATAAGCCGAGGGGGGCTTTTCCAGCACAAAAACTATGCTGAAAAATTTGGCTTATACTCAAGTATATATGGTAAGAAAAATACACAAAATTGTATTTAGAATTGTTTGCAGAAAAAACACCCAAAAAGTAGTTAGACAAAAAAAAAAAAAAAAAAAAAAAAAAAAAAAAAAAAAAAAAAGAGTACCCATTTAGTGGCCAAGCATTGGGGACTTCCTACAGCTCCTTAAGCTTTTCTCAGAGTATTACGTAATGGGTCAGTCAAACCCTTGGTTGAAGA
Organism: Leptodactylus fuscus; assembly: GCF_031893055.1. Classification (NCBI taxonomy): domain Eukaryota; kingdom Metazoa; phylum Chordata; class Amphibia; order Anura; family Leptodactylidae; genus Leptodactylus; species Leptodactylus fuscus. Next base: position 103,578,356 of record NC_134267.1, read on the forward strand.
GTGTGCCATTGTTGACTGACGCTAGGTTCACACCAGCGTTCAGCAGTCCGTTCTGTGGTTTCCGTCTTCTGCATGCAGAACCTGTCAGATTGGGTCCGGCCGAGAGCGGTGGAGAGCATTTTATACTCTCCGCCGCGAAACAGTTTTTTTTTTTTTTTAAATCAGACACAGAGTACTGCATGTCCGACTCTGTGTTCGGTTTAAAAAAAAACCGGTTTCGCGGCGGAGAGCATAAAACGCTTACGGCCAGACATCTTTCAAACCCATTCAAATGAATGGGTAGGAAAGAGTCCTGCAGGTTTCAGTCTCCTGCCTCTGTTTTGTGCAGAAAACGGAAACCTGCAGAACGGATATCGGGCGCAGATGCGAACGAGCCCTTAGTTGTTTTTTTTACTTTTAGTTTACTGACATCTATTACAATCAGGGTGGTCCACTCTTTCCTAGTGTGTGTCTGCGGCTCCCCCCTCCCGATATTGTTGACTGTGTGTGTACCCCTACCCCCTCCTTCTCTCACCTTTTAGACTTTCTTCTAGGTGATGTACAATACTCTGGATTTTTGTGGCTCATAAGGTATACACTTTGCCAGGTTCTTCTAGAAAGAAAGATGCTGAGAGATGCTGACTCCTTCCTCCCAGATCACATGGCATCATCACAGGTCCTTCAGCAATCAGCACACAGTGTATGCCCGTGTTCGCGAAACTATGGCATGTGTGCCAGATAGGACACAAAGAGTAGTCCTCTATACTGGCGTGTGCAACATCACCATGATCGCTCACTAACGGGGAATCCGGACTCCCTATCAGCGAATGATCGCTTCTTTCAGCTGTATGTGCAAATGTACATACAGCTAAAAGCTGTCAGTGTAAGCTGTAGTCTGCAGGACCGCATCTTATACTGACTGCAGTGTAACCGATGCAGGGGCCATGATGTAAGCCATCACCATCTGCTATCAGAAGAACAAGGAGGACACCCTTAGTGGGACTGCAGCCATACTGGGTAAGTAGCATAAACTACCGTGCGGGGGGCCTACTGTGGAGCATATACCACTGTGTGGGGGCCACTGTGGAGCATACACTACTGTGTGGGGGGCTTACTGTGGAGAATAATACTGGCTGGAGGCCACTTTGGAGCAAATTGTACTGTCTGGGGCCACTGTGGAGCACATTTTACTGTGTGGGGGCCTTTATTTATATCACACAGTATCTGTATTACTGTATAGCAGACATGTGATATTATTACAGGCTGTAATAACATTGCACGGTCACTATAAAACAGATCCTGGTTAATTTAAAGTTAAATTGCCGTGTTAACACTTTGCCCAAACTGCAGCCCAAAACTCACTAAATTATTGCATAAGGAAAATGTTTGTTCTCGTACCATGTTAGCCAGTGGGTAGGAAATATAAAAAACAAAAAAAAAAAAAAACACTTGATAGTCTTCAGTAGTTGATACCATTTTGATGGCTAACTAATAATGATGACAGATTACAACGTTTCGGAACTCTAGGCTCCTTTTTACTTGAGAAAGGAGCCCAGAGTTCCGAAACGTAACGTTGTAATCTGTTATTATTAGTTAGCCATCAAAAAGGTATCAACTACTGAAAACTATCAAGGTTTTAGTTTTTTTTAAATTATTGCACTCAGTCTATACAAGGTTCGCCATCACTGGTGTATGCCATCCTCCTGATGGTCATTACTGTATTCAGAAAGACCTGTGATGATGTCATGGCCATCTCACGTTGAGAAGGAGGAGTCAGTCTCCCTCCCAAGATCACACAGCCATGACATTATCAAATGTCTTTCTACACTCAGGAATGATCCACCTCCCTCCCCAGCAACCCTGATTGTGATGCAAACTGATGAATATATGAGAAACATAATATGGGCCTAAAAGGCTCAGGTTATGTAAATATGCGGTGTTCCAAAAAAGCATTGTTATACCCAAAATGCCTATCGCATAAAACTATATAAACAACTGAAAATTACCAACAGCAACAGACTTGAAGAATACCTGGAGTTTCAAAATTCGATCTAAAGTAATCTTGCAGAAAATAGCAAACAAGTAAGCTAGTGGGCCTAAAAGGCACGGATTATGCATTCTAGGGTCAAGTCCTTCTCTCCAGACTAAATTTGGGCCAGGAAACAAAGTCAATATTCACTGCTGGCAATAAAGCCACTCTAGGCTTATTCACATGACAGTGAACAACATGTGAGCCATTTTGAGAACGCATCAAACCCGATCATTCTACTCAAATGTCCGGTTTTGCTTTGTTTTTTGGTGTGTGGTGGTAGACTGATTGACATGCCATTTTTCACTGCAAAAAATAAAAAAAATTATATACACACTAGCTTTGTCCATTTTCACAGACAATAAAAGTGAAGGTCTCCATTTTTAAAGGATATAAAATGAATTGATGTTTGTAATAAACGGATCAGTGGGTTGTGTCAAAAATAAAATAAAATAAAGAACAATTAAATGTTTCACCCCCACCCCACCGACAAAAACTGATTCAAAATTGATGACCCTTATTCATATCTCCCCAACTGTCCCAGATTCTGCAGGACAGTCACGGACTCGGGGGTCGTGTTCCATGATCCCGTTGAGGGGAAGGTATGTCCTGGATACAACTCATCTGCATCCAAAGAGGAGGAGTTGAATACATGGGTGAAGGAGGAGCGGGCAGACCTACCTCACCACTGTGTCTCTGTGCTCGCTCGTGTCCAGAACAGAGTAGTTCCAGGTAGGTAATTCGTCACAGGAAGGGACAGGGCCTCTCTGAGGAGGGGGATGACTTTGATGTGCTGCAGGGGGGCAGGGGTGCCATTGGCATCTTAATATGGAGGCCTGTGATTTGAGGGTGCTTTCATATCTAAAGGGGTCCTTGAGGTGCATCAGGTGGGGGAAGGGTGCTTATGGCATTTTAAGGGGGCATGGGCCTTCTGGGTGCTGTTGGCATCTAAGGGGGGGGGGATGTTGCTGGCATGGATGGGGGGGGGAGGGGTCCCTGGTGCCTTCTGGCAACTAAAGGGGGTGGAGACACAGGTCCCTGGAGTGCAATTGGCATCTAAATATGGGGGCATGTCTCCTTGATGTGTGTTTGGCATTTGGGGGTCTGCAGGAGTCATTGTAGTGCTGCTAGCATGTAATGGGGAGCAGGGTCTTGTGGGGTTCAGGTCCCTGGGGGGCTCCTGCATGAGTGTGTTGGATCACCGTGGTATTGATTTTGTGTGGGGCGTTCCTGGAGTATTACTTGTTTAAGAGGAGTTCTGGAGGTGGTACCAGGGTACTGCCACCTGTGTGTGAGGAGGTGCTAGTCCCTTGGGTACTTCTACCTGTGTATGAAGGGTGCTGCCATATGGTGTACCTTCATATAATTGTGTGTGGGGGGGGTTCCTTCAGGTGTGTGTGTGTTGATGGTGGTGGTCCCTGGGGTGCTGCCAGTGTATTGGAGGCATCTGGCCACTGGTGTCTTGCCACTTGTGGGTTAGGAGGAGGAGGGCTGCCCCAGGTATACTTTGGGGGTGGAAGAGAGCCTCCAGTCTCTGGGCTGCTGCCTGTGTGCTGAAAGAAGACCGGTCCATGGGGGGCTGCCGCCTGTATGCTGCTGTGGTCTGGACCTTTGTGCATGTGTTGAGCAGGTCTTATTGTTAGACATAGACCCTATGCTGAATTTCAAAAACAAAGAAACCACACAAACTGTCTGAGGTCAGGGCCCCACGTGGCGTAAACTCCTTTGTTTGGCCACAGTGGAAATGCCACAGAAAAAAAAAAAAAAAAAAAAAAAAGCAGTGTTTTATAGTCACTATAACGTGAATGGGATTCTAGCAAATTCCATCCACATAGTGTAATAAAATACGTGCAGCAGAAAAGCTTTGGTTTCTAAAACCGTTGCAGTTTTGGAAATTGCAGCATGTCATTTACGTATGGAAATGCCGGTGGTTTCCCTATAGGTATAATTGAAGCAGGAGGTTCACACAGGAAACCGCTACAGACTTTCTGTGAAAACAGCTACGGGAAAAACCTTTCTACAGAATGATTTGGGACTTTTTTTGCCTATTCCATAAAAGTCAATAGGGAAAAACACAGCACATTCCTATATGAAAATTAAAGGGGATTTTCAGGCTAAAAATATTGATGAGCCATTAACAATAGCACTGCCATTTTTCTATGCCAGCCACTTTCCAAAAAGGGAACATGACAATGACATGCTGAGCCGGGGCCATTAGTCCCATCAGTCTTATTTACACGTGTGCTTCATTTGAAGAAAGTCAAAAACCAGTCTATACTGGTAGCTTATGTAAATTGAATACTTTTCCTAAATCTATTGCTTTAGAAATGCTGCTTTGTTTGCCTGCTATATGACTTTATTCTTCCCATTGTTTACACAACGTTGATATAATCACTTACCTATAGGACAAGTAACATCACTTACTCACTGCTCTTGCCTGCAGGACAATCGTTCAGCTAATTGCAGTTTGCTGATAAGGCCCAGTCGGTTATCTCTATATAAACACACTACACACTGAGTCCATTTTGTACAAGCATCTGCATATTATCTGATCTGTATAAGTGTTGAGACTTCTCCTGTCCATTTAGCAAGAGGGAGGGGGAGGGAGGAGAAATACAGAAAGTGAGATGAAAAGACTGCAGCCAGGCTGCTGAAACACAGAAAATCCCTTTAAGGGTAAGTTCAGAGAATTTTTTGGTCTGACCAAAAAGACGGCTCCCATTGAAGTCAATGGGAGCCGCTCAGGTGATTTTTATCCGGGAGCCGGGACAAACCCAAAGAAGCGAGATGCTCATTTTTCAGGCCGTTTTGTCCCGCGATTCAGCCTGAAGACACACCCTCCGCCGGACTAGGCCCATTCTTTGGGTCTAATCCGGAGCGGAGTGTGCGGCTGGATGCCGGAGCAGTGCACTAGCTTTCAGTCACGTCTACCCGGTATTTGGTCCAGAACCTGAGGCGGGATATATAATATATTTTGTGCGTTGTGGTTTTGGAAATTGCTGCACATTAATTATACCTTGGAAACAACAGTGCTTTCCCAATAGGTATATTGGAAGCAGAAAGTCACTGCAGGAAAAAAAAAAAAAAAAAAACCCACTAAAGTTTTTTTTCTTGCAGCACTTTTTTTTGCTGTGGTCAGCCACATGGGTTCTTAGCCTAAGAACAACTTTTTTTTGTTTGTTTGTTTCAGAATTGTCACTTATCAATGCGTAATGGAGGAGCAGAATTATTTTTTTTTATATATTATCACAGACTACTAGACTTTCTATATAAAGAACAAAAACGCTTAAAAAGTTTATAATTTTTTTTCAGACTAATACACTGTGTATTATGTGAGCAGAGAAGGAAAAAAAAACAAACAAAAAAAAAAAACCTTTACATATAAAAAGTTTCATTAAAGGAAAAAAAAAAAAAAAAAGTCAGGTTCATTAGTGCTATTAATGGGTTACTAAGTTCACTCAAATACCTCAGTGTTTTGAGTGTCTTCTGGGAGCTCCAGGCATCCTCTGCATTTGTTTATAGGCTATAGCTTCCTGTGATTTTATCCTACAACTACCATGATTTATTGAATGAGCTGACTCACACTACCTCCCCCTTTCCCTAGCTATCAATTCAGCCATTTTTAAATTATTCTGATTTGGGGTTTACTGTATGGGACAAATGTTTTTATATTTTAATAGTTTGGGCATTTTTGGACTTAGAGAAGCAATAAACATGTTTATGTTCACTTTTAAAGCATAGGGATCTAGGGAAAGAGGAGCGCTTTTAAAAAAACAAAACAAAAAACGTAGAACACCCCTTACAATCGCATCCAGGGGACGTGTTGGGATGAAAGGTGAAATAACTCAGATGCCGTAGTTGCAGTTTTAAACAACAGCTTAGTGGTTAAATGCCCATGATCAGAGTCATTTTACTTAACTCTGCTGGATCCCTGATGTGTGAAACAGCACAGATTCAGCTAGTGGCATCACGATTGCGGTCGTAAAGGGTGCGAACGGAATTGGAGGGGTACAGGGTCATCGACCAGCTGGAAATGGCCAAGGCCCTGGACCACCATAAGGGGGCATTCACACGATGGAACGCGGCGTAGATTCAGACACGTAAACTCATGTCAGAATCAGCGCTGCAAAATAGAATCCCATTGACTTCAATGGGTTCCGTTTAGTGCGCGTAACATATTGGAATCAATGGGTTAAAAAGCCTCAAGTTAATGTCAATGTGTTAGGGAGCCTTCATACGGAGTAAACGCGTGTGTATTTTTGCAAAATACACGTGTAAAAATAAGACTTCCCCTTGATTTCAATGACATTTTACAGGCATATTTCTACACGTGTAAAAAATATAATTGAAGTCAATGGGAGTCTTATTTTTACACGTGTATTTTGCAAAAATACACGCGTTTACTCCGTGTGAAGGCTCCCTTACGCACGCTAAACGGAACCCATTGAAGTCAATGGGATTCTATTTTGCAGTGCCGATTCTGACATGAGTTTACGTATCAGAATCAACGCCGTGTTACATTGTGTGAATGCCCCCTAAAAGTGGTTGGTGAAAGCCTTGTTCCCCGACTGCTATACATATTGTTATTGGAAAGGGGCTCAGCCCCCTATCCAAGAGCTGCCAGCCCAAGGGAGATGAATAAAAACAAACAAACAAACCGTATGTTAACCTGTTCTGGGCTGAGCATCATGTGAACATATATTGTGTGCAGTCCACTGTGGAGCACGTAACACTATCCTAGCGTTGCTTACATGCTGGGCGCTGCTCACTCACTGTGTTCTTGATAACGGCAGTTGTGGGTACTATAGCTGTATCCCTTTCAAGTACCTGAGATTGCTGCAGCAACTGTAGCTGCCACTATCAAAAATTCACTCTAGGGAGGGGGTAGGAGGCTACAGTCAAAAGTTTGCACTGGGGCCCACAAGACTTTAGTTACGCCACTGGACCCAGCAGTTAGTGTGTCCATGCTAGTTCAGAGTGAACACCATAGTTAGTCATGTGCACCGGTGTACGTCTTGGTGCTTGTAGGGATTAGTCAGAGTAAAGAGTAGCACATGTTACCAGGTTTTTCACATGTGTGCCTACGAGCAGTAAAGGGGACCTTTAAGGTGGCTTTTCCCATGTAATTCAGTAATGGTCTTTCCTATGGAGCCCCTCACTAAGCTTTGTATTGCTGAAAAATAGAGTTATAAATGATTAAAACCTTAGACCAGCATATATAAATTTATCTTAACTAGTCACACAAGAGTAGGGAGAAGCTTCATCTAGTCATGCAGTCACTTCTAGCCAGTAAACCAAGCACCTTGAGGAAAAGCCACTCAAAGAGGACCTTTCATCAGATTGGGCACAGGCAGTTCTATATTCTGCTGGAAAGCCGTCAGTGCGCTATCGGCTTTCCCGATCTGTGCCTCGGGTAAAGCGCTATCGGTCCCGGTACCGTTGCGCTTTACAGTCAGAAGGGCGTTTCTGACAGTCAGTCAGGTACGTCCTTCTCCACAGCAGCGCCTATCGCACTGTACAGTGTGAGCGAGGAAGAACTCCCCGTTCCTCCCCACTCACACAGTACAGCCATAGGCGCTGCTGTGGAGAAGGACGTACCTGACTGACTGTCAGAAACGCCCTTCTGATTGTAAAGCGCAACGGTACCAGGACCGATAGCGCTTTACCCGGGGCACAGATCGGGAAAGCTGACAGTGCGCTGAATTCAGCGCACTGTCGGCTTTTCAGCAGTATATGGAATCCCTGTGCCCAATCTGATGAAAGGTCCTCTTAGGGTCCATTCACATGGAGAAAAATGGTGAGTAATTTGGTATGGAATTTTCCATGCTGAAAAAAAAAGCCTCCCATTGATTTCAATGGGTTCTGCTACTTTTTTTTTCCACTAGCAAAATTGAAATCAATGGGAGGCTATTTTTTTTTTTTTTGCGTGGAAAATTCCTCACCATTTTCCTTCATGTGAATGGACCCTAAGGCTAAGGCCCCGCAAGCGGCAGTAAAAGAGTACTGCCCGTCCCCATTGCTGCGAGAGAACTCATTTGCATACCGACAAAAACGGGATTTCAAGCAAACGGCGGCGCGGAGAAGACATCGAAAGGTAGAAGAAGAACAGCCTTTCTTAAGGTCACAGGGTAAAATCCCCATTTCCTGGTCCCCTACACAGTATAATGTAAATGCCATCATAAATCTATAGCTGGTATCAGATAGTAAGTTCTCCAAAAGCTAAGCTTAGTATCAGATAGTAAATGTCAGAGCCCTGAGCTTCCTGTGAGGGCTGGAGGAGCTGTCAGTCTCCACTATCACCGCCTGCACAGCTTCCTCAGCAGAGATCTCCACAGATTACAGGGCTGCTGTGATTTGTGTCTCACAAGAGTTTACACACTCAGATGTAGTTTTGCTTATAGACTCAGATGTACTGGAGTTGGTTCTGGTCATACACTCAGATGTAGCAGAGTCGGTTCTGGTCATATACTCAGATGTAGTGGAGTTGGTTCTGGTCATACACTCAGATGTAGCAGAGTCGGTTCTGGTCATATACTCAGATGTAGTGGAGTTGGTTTAGCCACAAACCAGACCCCTATACTGCACTGTATTGAATGGGGTCTCACAATATTGCAGGTAAAACCTCCCGAAGTGTCAGTGGTCAATACAACAATGAAACAGTTAAATGGTAACTCAGCTCTGATACTCCACCATTATACAAGAAAGAAGGAAAAGTTTGACGCCTGGTGGGCAGTGCAGGGCTCCGGCTCCCCCCACCTCACTGCTCAGCACAAACTGTACATCCAATGCAATAAAACAATGTGTGGCCGCACTTACCCAGGTCCTGACCCAGGTCACAAAGGAGCCCGCTCGTCCGTCAGTTATGCCCTATGACCTGATAGTGAGAGCCGCTCTCTCAGCAGCATCCTCAAGCAGTTCGCCTGCGCCTCCAGAGGCTGAGGGTCATGCCTGAGCCAGCGCAGAAAGAAGAGGATGAAGATACTCCGTAAGGTCCCAACGTGCCAACAGGAGGAGTCAACAAGTTATAGTGGCGATGAAGAGAGTGCAAAACTACAACTCCCGGCGTCCCTATGGAGGATTGTGCAGACAATAAGGCATGTTTCAGCTGTCTGCCTTGAGTCGTGTTGGCAACGAAGCCCCTCCCCTTGCAAGAATTTAACCCTAATATGAGAGGGTGGGGGTCTAGGAAGGAAGAAAAGGAGTCTCTATGTTCTGTTATGTGCTCTGCAACGTCAGCACTAGTGTAGGAAGCACCATGGTCTCCTATTTGATATGCTGTATACATCATACTGGAGTTGTGGGAGCCTGGTCTCCTATATGATATGCTGTATACATCATGCTGGAGTTGTGGGAGCCTGGTCTCCTATATGATATTCTGTATACATGATACTGGAGTTGTGGGAGCCTGGTCTCCTATATGATATTCTGTATACATCATGCTGGAGTTGTGGGAGTCTGGTCTCCTATATGATATGCTGTATACATCATGCTGGAGTTGTGGGAGTCTGGTCTCCTATATGATATGCTGTATACATCATGCTGGAGTTGTGGGAGTCTGGTCTCCTATATGATATGCTGTATACATCATACTGGAGTTGTGGGAGCCTGGTCTCCTATATGATATGCTGTATACATCATGCTGGAGTTGTGGGAGTCTGGTCTCCTATATGATATGCTGTATACATCATACTGGAGTTGTGGGAGCCTGGTCTCCTATATGATATTCTGTATACATGATACTGGAGTTGTGGGAGCCTGGTCTCCTATATGATATGCTGTATACATCATACTGGAGTTGTGGGAGCCTGGTCTCCTATACGATATGCTGTATACATGATACTGGAGTTGTGGGAGTCTGGTCTCCTATATGATATGCTGTATACATCATGCTGGAGTTGTGGGAGCCTGGTCTCCTATATGATATGTTGTATACATCATGCTGGAGTTGTGGGAGTCTGGTCTCCTATATGATATGCTGTATGCATCATACTGGAGTTTGGGGAGCCTGGTCTCCTATATGATATGCTGTATACATCATGCTGGAGTTGTGGGAGTCTGGTCTCCTATATGATATGCTGTATACATGATGCTAAAGTTGTGGGAGCCTGGTCTCCTATATGATATGCTGTATACATCATGCTGGAGTTGTGGGAGCCTGGTCACCTATATGATATGATGTATACATCATACTGGAGTTGTGGGAGCCTGGTATCCTATATGATATGCTGTATACATCATACTGGAGTTGTGGGAGCCTGGTCTCCTATATGATATACTGTATACATCATACTGGAGTTGCGGGTGCCTGGTCTCCTATATGATATGCTGTATACATGATACTGGAGTTGTGGGAGCCTGGTCTCCTATACGATATGCTGTACACATGATACTGGAGTTGTGGGAGTCTGGTCTCCTATATGATATGCTGTATACATCATGCTGGAGTTGTGGGAGCCTGGTCTCCTATATGATATGCTGTATACATTATGCTGGAGTTGTGGGAGTCTGGTCTCCTATATGATATGCTGTATGCATCATACTGGAGTTTGGGGAGCCTGGTCTCCTATATGATATGCTGTATGCATCATACTGGAGTTGTGGGAGCCTGGTCTCCTATACGATATGCTGTATACATGATACTGGAGTTGTGGGAGCCTGGTCTCCTATATGATATGCTGTATACATCATACTGGAGTTGTGGGAGCCTGGTCTCCTATATGATATGCTGTATACTTGATACTGGAGTTGTGGGAGTCTGGTCTCCTATATGATATGCTGTATACATCATGCTGGAGTTGTGGGAGCCTGGTCTCCTATATGATATGTTGTATACATCATGCTGGAGTTGTGGGAGTCTGGTCTCCTATATGATATGCTGTATGCATCATACTGGAGTTGTGGGAGCCTGGTCTCCTATACGATATGCTGTATACATGATACTGGAGTTGTGGGAGTCTGGTCTCCTATATGATATGCTGTATACATCATGCTGGAGTTGTGGGAGCCTGGTCTCCTATATGATATGTTGTATACATCATGCTGGAGTTGTGGGAGTCTGGTCTCCTATATGATATGCTGTATGCATCATACTGGAGTTTGGGGAGCCTGGTCTCCTATATGATATGCTGTATACATCATGCTGGAGTTGTGGGAGTCTGGTCTCCTATATGATATGCTGTATACATGATGCTAAAGTTGTGGGAGCCTGGTCTCCTATATGATATGCTGTATACATCATGCTGGAGTTGTGGGAGCCTGGTCACCTATATGATATGATGTATACATCATACTGGAGTTGTGGGAGCCTGGTCTCCTATATGATATACTGTATACATCATACTGGAGTTGTGGGAGCCTGGTCTCCTATATGATATGCTGTATACATCATACTGGAGTTGTGGGAGCCTGGTCTCCTATATGATATGCTGTATACATCATGCTGGAGTTGTGGGAGTCTGGTCTCCTATATGATATGCTGTATACATCATACTGGAGTTGTGGGAGCCTGGTCTCCTATATGATATACTGTATACATCATACTGGAGTTGCGGGTGCCTGGTCTCCTATATGATATGCTGTATACATGATACTGGAGTTGTGGGAGCCTGGTCTCCTATACGATATGCTGTATACATGATACTGGAGTTGTGGGAGTCTGGTCTCCTATATGATATGCTGTATACATCATGCTGGAGTTGTGGGAGCCTGGTCTCCTATATGATATGCTGTATACATCATGCTGGAGTTGTGGGAGTCTGGTCTCCTATATGATATGCTGTATGCATCATACTGGAGTTTGGGGAGCCTGGTCTCCTATATGATATGCTGTATACATCATACTGGAGTTGTGGGAGCCTGGTCTCCTATACGATATGCTGTATACATGATACTGGAGTTGTGGGAGCCTGGTCTCCTATATGATATGCTGTATACATCATACTGGAGTTGTGGGAGCCTGGTCTCCTATATGATATGCTGTATACATGATACTGGAGTTGTGGGAGTCTGGTCTCCTATATGATATGCTGTATACATCATGCTGGAGTTGTGGGAGCCTGGTCTCCTATATGATATGTTGTATACATCATGCTGGAGTTGTGGGAGTCTGGTCTCCTATATGATATGCTGTATGCATCATACTGGAGTTTGGGGAGCCTGGTCTCCTATATGATATGCTGTATACATCATGCTGGAGTTGTGGGAGTCTGGTCTCCTATATGATATGCTGTATACATGATGCTAAAGTTGTGGGAGCCTGGTCTCCTATATGATATGCTGTATACATCATGCTGGAGTTGTGGGAGCCTGGTCACCTATATGATATGATGTATACATCATACTGGAGTTGTGGGAGCCTGGTATCCTATATGATATGCTGTATACATCATACTGGAGTTGTGGGAGCCTGGTCTCCTATATGATATACTGTATACATCATACTGGAGTTGCGGGTGCCTGGTCTCCTATATGATATGCTGTATACATGATACTGGAGTTGTGGGAGCCTGGTCTCCTATACGATATGCTGTATACATGATACTGGAGTTGTGGGAGTCTGGTCTCCTATATGATATGCTGTATACATCATGCTGGAGTTGTGGGAGCCTGGTCTCCTATATGATATGCTGTATACATCATGCTGGAGTTGTGGGAGTCTGGTCTCCTATATGATATGCTGTATGCATCATACTGGAGTTTGGGGAGCCTGGTCTCCTATATGATATGCTGTATACATCATGCTGGAGTTGTGGGAGCCTGGTCTCCTATATGATATGCTGTATACATCATGCTGGAGTTGTGGGAGCCTGGTCACCTATATGATATGATGTATACATCATACTGGAGTTGTGGGAGCCTGGTATCCTATATGATATGCTGTATACATCATACTGGAGTTGTGGGAGCCTGGTCTCCTATATGATATACTGTATACATCATACTGGAGTTGTGGGAGCCTGGTCTCCTATATGATATGCTGTATACATGATACTGGAGTTGCGAGAGCCTGGTCTCCTATATGATATGTATCCAATATGTAAAATTTGCCAGCTACATCCGAGAGGTAATCCAAAAAATTCCACAATAGTAATAAAATATAACTTTTATTTTGTCTTCATCTTAAAAAGGTTACCAAGTAACCATAAAGGGGTACATCATTAAAACAAGGCACAAGGCATACTGTATACATCATACTGGAGTTGTGGGAGCCTGGTCTCCTATATGATATGCTGTATACATCATACTGGAGTTGTGGGAGCCTGGTCTCCTATATGATATACTGTATACATCATACTGGAGTTGTGGGAGTCTGGTCTCCTATATGATATGCTGTATACATGATACTGGAGTTGTGGGAGCCTGGTCTCCTATATGATATGCTGTATACATCATGCTGGAGTTGTGGGAGCCTGGTCTCCTATATGATATGCTGTATACATCATACTGGAGTTGTGGGAGCCTGGTCTCCTATATGATATACTGTATACATAATACTGGAGTTGTGGGAGCCTGGTCCCCTATATGATATGCTGTATACATCATACTGGAGTTGTGGGAGCCTGGTCTCCTATATGATATGCTGTATACATCATGCTGGAGTTGCAGGAGCCTGGTCTCCTATATGATATGTTGTATACATCATACTGGAGTTGTGGGAGCCTGGTCTCCTATATGATATACTGTATACATCATACTGGAGTTGTGGGAGCCTGGTCTCCTATATGATATGCTGTATACATCATACTGGAGTTGTGGGAGCCTGGTCTCCTATATGATATACTGTATACATCATACTGGAGTTGTGGGAGCCTGGTCTCCTATATGATATGCTGTATACATCATACTGGAGTTGTGGGAGCCTGGTCTCCTATATGATATGCTGTATACATCATACTGGAGTTGTGGGAGCCTGGTCTCCTATATGATATGCTGTATACATCATGCTGGAGTTGTGGGAGCCTGGTCTCCTATATGATATGCTGTATACATCATACTGAAGTTGTGGGAGCCTGGTCTCCTATATGATATGCTGTATACATCATGCTGGAGTTGCGGGAGCCTGGTCTCCTATATGATATGTTGTATACATCATACTGGAGTTGTGGGAGCCTGGTCTCCTATATGATATGCTGTATACATCATACTGGAGTTGTGGGAGCCTGGTCTCCTATATGATATACTGTATACATCATACTGGAGTTGTGGGAGCCTGGTCTCCTATATGATATGCTGTATACATGATACTGGAGTTGTGGGAGCCTGGTCTCCTATATGATATGCTGTATAAATCATACTGGAGTTGTGGGAGCCTGGTCTCCTATATGATATGCTGTATACATCATGCTGGAGTTGTGGGAGCCTGGTCTCCTATATGATATGCTATATACATGATACTGGAGTTGCGGGAGCCTGGTCTCCTATATGATATGCTGTATACATGATACTGGAGTTGCGGGAGCCTGGTCTCCTATATGATATGCTGTATACATCATGCTGGAGTTGTGGGAGCCTGGTCTCCTATATGATATGCTATATACATGATACTGGAGTTGCGGGAGCCTGGTCTCCTATATGATATGCTGTATACATGATACTGGAGTTGTGGGAGCCTGGTCTCCTATATGATATGCTGTATACATAATACTGGAGTTGTGGGAGCCTGGTCCCCTATATGATATGCTGTATACATCATGCTGGAGTTGTGGGAGCCTGGTCTCCTATATGATATGCTGTATACATCATGCTGGAGTTGTGGGAGCCTGGTCTCTTATATGATATGCTGTATACATCATACTGGAGTTGTGGGAGCCTGGTCTCCTATATGATATGCTGTATACATCATACTGGAGTTGCGAGAGCCTGGTCTCCTATATGATATGCTGTATACATCATGCTGGAGTTGCGGGAGCCTGGTCTCCTATATGATATGTTGTATACATCATGCTGGAGTTGTGGGAGCCTGGTCTCCTATATGATATGATGTATACATCATACTGGAATTGTGGGAGCCTGGTCTCCTATATGATATGCTGTATACATCATACTGGAGTTGTGGGAGCCTGGTCTCCTATATGATATGCTGTATACATCATACTGGAGTTGTGGGAGCCTGGTCTCCTATACGATATGCTGTATACATGATACTGGAGTTGTGGGAGCCTGGTCTCCTATATGATATGCTGTATACATGATACTGGAGTTGTGGGAGCCTGGTCTCCTATACGATATGCTGTATACATGATACTGGAGTTGTGGGAGCCTGGTCTCCTATATGATATTCTGTATACATGATACTGGAGTTGTGGGAGCCTGGTCTCCTATATGATATGCTGTATACATCATACTGGAGTTGTGGGAGCCTGGTCTCCTATATGACATGCTGTATACATCATACTGGAGTTGTGGGAGCCTGGTCTCCTATATGACATGCTGTATACATGATACTGGAGTTGTGGGAGCCTGGTCTCCTATATGATATGCTGTATATATGATACTGGAGTTGTGGGAGCCTGGTCTCCTATATGATATGCTGTATACATAATACTGGAGTTGTGGGAGCCTGGTCCCCTATATGATATGCTGTATACATCATACTGGAGTTGTGGGAGCCTGGTCTCCTATATGATATGCTGTATACATGATACTGGAGTTGTGGGAGCCTGGTCTCCTATATGATATGCTGTATACATGATACTGGAGTTGTGGGAGCCTGGTCGCCTATATGATATGCTGTATACATCATGCTGGAGTTGTGGGAGCCTGGTCTCCTATATGATATGCTGTATACATCATGCTGGAGTTGTGGGAGCCTGGTCTCTTATATGATATGCTGTATACATCATACTGGAGTTGTGGGAGCCTGGTCTCCTATATGATATGCTGTATACATCATACTGGAGTTGCGAGAGCCTGGTCTCCTATATGATATGCTGTATACATCATGCTGGAGTTGTGGGAGCCTGGTCTCCTATATGATATGCTGTATACATGATACTGGAGTTGTGGGAGCCTGGTCTCCTATTTGATATGCTGTATACATCATACTGGAGTTGTGGGAGCGTGGTCTCCTATATGATATGCTGTATACATCATACTGGAGTTGTGAGAGCCTGGTCTCCTATATGATATGCTGTATACATCATGCTGGAGTTGTGGGAGCCTGGTCTCCTATATGATATGCTGTATACATCATACTGGAGTTGTGGGAGCCTGGTCTCCTATATGATATGCTGTATACATCATGCTGGAGTTGCGGGAGCCTGGTCTCCTATATGATATGTTGTATACATCATACTGGAGTTGTGGGAGCCTGGTCTCCTATATGATATGCTGTATACATCATACTGGAGTTGTGGGAGCCTGGTCTCCTATATGATATGCTGTATACATCATACTGGAGTTGCGAGAGCCTGGTCTCCTATATGATATGCTGTATACATCATGCTGGAGTTGTGGGAGCCTGGTCTCCTATATGATATGCTGTATACATGATACTGGAGTTGTGGGAGCCTGGTCTCCTATTTGATATGCTGTATACATCATACTGGAGTTGTGGGAGCGTGGTCTCCTATATGATATGCTGTATACATCATACTGGAGTTGTGGGAGCCTGGTCTCCTATATGATATGCTGTATACATCATGCTGGAGTTGTGGGAGCCTGGTCTCCTATATGATATGCTGTATACATCATACTGGAGTTGTGGGAGCCTGGTCTCCTATATGATATGCTGTATACATCATGCTGGAGTTGCGGGAGCCTGGTCTCCTATATGATATGTTGTATACATCATACTGGAGTTGTGGGAGCCTGGTCTCCTATATGATATACTGTATACATCATACTGGAGTTGTGGGAGCCTGGTCTCCTATATGATATGCTGTATACATCATACTGGAGTTGTGGGAGCCTGGTCTCCTATATGATATACTGTATACATCATACTGGAGTTGTGGGAGCCTGGTCTCCTATATGATATGCTGTATACATGATACTGGAGTTGTGGGAGCCTGGTCTCCTATATGATATGCTGTATACATCATACTGGAGTTGTGGGAGCCTGGTCTCCTATATGATATGCTGTATACATCATGCTGGAGTTGTGGGAGCCTGGTCTCCTATATGATATGCTATATACATGATACTGGAGTTGCGGGAGCCTGGTCTCCTATATGATATGCTGTATACATGATACTGGAGTTGCGGGAGCCTGGTCTCCTATATGATATGCTGTATACATCATGCTGGAGTTGTGGAAGCCTGGTCTCCTATATGATATGCTATATACATGATACTGGAGTTGCGGGAGCCTGGTCTCCTATATGATATGCTGTATACATGATACTGGAGTTGTGGGAGCCTGGTCTCCTATATGATATGCTGTATACATAATACTGGAGTTGTGGGAGCCTGGTCCCCTATATGATATGCTGTATACATCATGCTGGAGTTGTGGGAGCCTGGTCTCCTATATGATATGCTGTATACATCATGCTGGAGTTGTGGGAGCCTGGTCTCTTATATGATATGCTGTATACATCATACTGGAGTTGTGGGAGCCTGGTCTCCTATATGATATGCTGTATACATCATACTGGAGTTGCGAGAGCCTGGTCTCCTATATGATATGCTGTATACACCATGCTGGAGTTGCGGGAGCCTGGTCTCCTATATGATATGTTGTATACATCATGCTGGAGTTGTGGGAGCCTGGTCTCCTATATGATATGATGTATACATCATACTGGAATTGTGGGAGCCTGGTCTCCTATATGATATGCTGTATACATCATACTGGAGTTGTGGGAGCCTGGTCTCCTATATGATATGCTGTATACATCATACTGGAGTTGTGGGAGCCTGGTCTCCTATACGATATGCTGTATACATGATACTGGAGTTGTGGGAGCCTGGTCTCCTATACGATATGCTGTATACATGATACTGGAGTTGTGGGAGCCTGGTCTCCTATATGATATTCTGTATACATGATACTGGAGTTGTGGGAGCCTGGTCTCCTATATGATATGCTGTATACATGATACTGGAGTTGTGGGAGCCTGGTCTCCTATATGATATGCTGTATACATGATACTGGAGTTGTGGGAGCCTGGTCGCCTATATGATATGCTGTATACATCATGCTGGAGTTGTGGGAGCCTGGTCTCCTATATGATATGCTGTATACATCATGCTGGAGTTGTGGGAGCCTGGTCTCTTATATGATATGCTGTATACATCATACTGGAGTTGTGGGAGCCTGGTCTCCTATATGATATGCTGTATACATCATACTGGAGTTGCGAGAGCCTGGTCTCCTATATGATATGCTGTATACATCATGCTGGAGTTGTGGGAGCCTGGTCTCCTATATGATATGCTGTATACATGATACTGGAGTTGTGGGAGCCTGGTCTCCTATTTGATATGCTGTATACATCATACTGGAGTTGTGGGAGCGTGGTCTCCTATATGATATGCTGTATACATCATACTGGAGTTGTGGGAGCCTGGTCTCCTATATGATATGCTGTATACATCATGCTGGAGTTGTGGGAGCCTGGTCTCCTATATGATATGCTGTATACATCATACTGGAGTTGTGGGAGCCTGGTCTCCTATATGATATGCTGTATACATCATGCTGGAGTTGCGGGAGCCTGGTCTCCTATATGATATGTTGTATACATCATACTGGAGTTGTGGGAGCCTGGTCTCCTATATGATATACTGTATACATCATACTGGAGTTGTGGGAGCCTGGTCTCCTATATGATATGCTGTATACATCATACTGGAGTTGTGGGAGCCTGGTCTCCTATATGATATACTGTATACATCATACTGGAGTTGTGGGAGCCTGGTCTCCTATATGATATGCTGTATACATCATACTGGAGTTGTGGGAGCCTGGTCTCCTATATGATATGCTGTATACATCATACTGGAGTTGTGGGAGCCTGGTCTCCTATATGATATGCTGTATACATCATGCTGGAGTTGTGGGAGCCTGGTCTCCTATATGATATGCTATATACATGATACTGGAGTTGCGGGAGCCTGGTCTCCTATATGATATGCTGTATACATGATACTGGAGTTGCGGGAGCCTGGTCTCCTATATGATATGCTGTATACATCATGCTGGAGTTGTGGGAGCCTGGTCTCCTATATGATATGCTATATACATGATACTGGAGTTGCGGGAGCCTGGTCTCCTATATGATATGCTGTATACATGATACTGGAGTTGCGGGAGCCTGGTCTCCTATATGATATGCTGTATACATAATACTGGAGTTGTGGGAGCCTGGTCCCCTATATGATATGCTGTATACATCATGCTGGAGTTGTGGGAGCCTGGTCTCCTATATGATATGCTGTATACATCATGCTGGAGTTGTGGGAGCCTGGTCTCTTATATGATATGCTGTATACTTCATACTGGAGTTGTGGGAGCCTGGTCTCCTATATGATATGCTGTATACATCATACTGGAGTTGCGAGAGCCTGGTCTCCTATATGATATGCTGTATACACCATGCTGGAGTTGCGGGAGCCTGGTCTCCTATATGATATGTTGTATACATCATGCTGGAGTTGCGGGAGCCTGGTCTCCTATATGATATGATGTATACATCATACTGGAATTGTGGGAGCCTGGTCTCCTATATGATATGCTGTATACATCATACTGGAGTTGTGGGAGCCTGGTCTCCTATATGATATGCTGTATACATCATACTGGAGTTGTGGGAGCCTGGTCTCCTATACGATATGCTGTATACATGATACTGGAGTTGTGGGAGCCTGGTCTCCTATACGATATGCTGTATACATGATACTGGAGTTGTGGGAGCCTGGTCTCCTATATGATATTCTGTATACATGATACTGGAGTTGTGGGAGCCTGGTCTCCTATATGATATGCTGTATACATCATACTGGAGTTGTGGGAGCCTGGTCTCCTATATGACATGCTGTATACATCATACTGGAGTTGTGGGAGCCTGGTCTCCTATATGACATGCTGTATACATGATACTGGAGTTGTGGGAGCCTGGTCTCCTATATGATATGCTGTATATATGATACTGGAGTTGTGGGAGCCTGGTCTCCTATATGATATGCTGTATACATAATACTGGAGTTGTGGGAGCCTGGTCCCCTATATGATATGCTGTATACATCATACTGGAGTTGTGGGAGCCTGGTCTCCTATATGATATGCTGTATACATGATACTGGAGTTGTGGGAGCCTGGTCTCCTATATGATATGCTGTATACATGATACTGGAGTTGTGGGAGCCTGGTCGCCTATATGATATGCTGTATACATCATGCTGGAGTTGTGGGAGCCTGGTCTCCTATATGATATGCTGTATACATCATGCTGGAGTTGTGGGAGCCTGGTCTCTTATATGATATGCTGTATACATCATACTGGAGTTGTGGGAGCCTGGTCTCCTATATGATATGCTGTATACATCATACTGGAGTTGCGAGAGCCTGGTCTCCTATATGATATGCTGTATACATCATGCTGGAGTTGTGGGAGCCTGGTCTCCTATATGATATGCTGTATACATGATACTGGAGTTGTGGGAGCCTGGTCTCCTATTTGATATGCTGTATACATCATACTGGAGTTGTGGGAGCGTGGTCTCCTATATGATATGCTGTATACATCATGCTGGAGTTTGGGGAGCCTGGTCTCCTATATGATATGCTGTATACATCATGCTGGAGTTGCGGGAGCCTGGTCTCCTATATGATATGCTGTATACATGATACTGGAGTTGTGGGAGCCTGGTCTCCTATTTGATATGCTGTATACATCATACTGGAGTTGTGGGAGTGTGGTCTCCTATATGATATGCTGTATACATCATGCTGGAGTTTGGGGAGCCTGGTCTCCTATATGATATGCTGTATACATCATGCTGGAGTTATGGGTGCCTGGTCTCCTATATGATATGCTGTATACATCATGCTGGAGTTGTGGGAGCCTGGTCTCCTATATGATATGCTGTATACATTATACTGGAGTTGTGGGAGCCTGGTCTCCTATATGATATGTGTATACATGATACTGGTGTTGTGGGAGCCTGGTCTCCTATATGATATGCTGTATACATGATACTGGAGTTGTGGGAGCCTGGTCTCCTATATGATATGCTGTATACATCATGCTGGAGTTGTGGGAGCCTGGTCTCCTATATGATATGCTGTATTCATCATACTGGAGTTGTGGGAGCCTGGTCTCCTATATGATATGCTGTATACATGATGCTAAAGTTGTGGGAGCCTGGTCTCCTATATGATATGCTGTATACATGATACTGGAGTTGCGGGAGCCTGGTCTCCTATATGATATGCTGTATACATCATGCTGGAGTTGTGGGAGCCTGGTCTCCTATATGATATGCTGTATACATGATACTGGAGTTGTGGGAGCCTGGTCTCCTATTTGATATGCTGTATACATCATACTGGAGTTGTGGGAGCGTGGTCTCCTATATGATATGCTGTATACATCATGCTGGAGTTTGGGGAGCCTGGTCTCCTATATGATATGCTGTATACATCATGCTGGAGTTGCGGGAGCCTGGTCTCCTATATGATATGCTGTATACATGATACTGGAGTTGTGGGAGCCTGGTCTCCTATTTGATATGCTGTATACATCATACTGGAGTTGTGGGAGCGTGGTCTCCTTTATGATATGCTGTATACATCATGCTGGAGTTTGGGGAGCCTGGTCTCCTATATGATATGCTGTATACATCATGCTGGAGTTATGGGTGCCTGGTCTCCTATATGATATGCTGTATACATCATGCTGGAGTTGTGGGAGCCTGGTCTCCTATATGATATGCTGTATACATCATACTGGAGTTGTGGGAGCCTGGTCTCCTATATGATATGTGTATACATGATACTGGTGTTGTGGGAGCCTGGTCTCCTATATGATATGCTGTATACATGATACTGGAGTTGTGGGAGCCTGGTCTCCTATATGATATGCTGTATACATCATGCTGGAGTTGTGGGAGCCTGGTCTCCTATATGATATGCTGTATTCATCATACTGGAGTTGTGGGAGCCTGGTCTCCTATATGATATGCTGTATACATGATGCTAAAGTTGTGGGAGCCTGGTCTCCTATATGATATGCTGTATACATGATACTGGAGTTGCGGGAGCCTGGTCTCCTATATGATATGCTGTATACATCATGCTGGAGTTGTGGGAGCCTGGTCTCCTATATGATATGCTGTATACATCATGCTGGAGTTGTGGGAGCCTGGTCTCCTATATGATATGCTGTATACATGATGCTAAAGTTGTGGGAGCCTGGTCTCCTATATGACATGCTGTATACATCATACTGGAGTTGTGGGAGCCTGGTCTCCTATATGATATGCTGTGTACATCATGCTGGAGTTGTGGGAGCCTGGTCTCCTATATGACATGCTGTATACATCATACTGGAGTTGTGGGAGCCTGGTCTCCTATATGATATGCTGTATACATGATGCTAAAGTTGTGGGAGCCTGGTCTCCTATATGATATGCTGTATACATGATGCTAAAGTTGTGGGAGCCTGGTCTCCTATATGATATGCTGTATACATGATGCTAAAGTTGTGGGAGCCTGGTCCCCTACACGATATCCTAGCTTTCTGCAATAGCCTAGTTTCCTGTGATGATGCTAAAATTGGGGTAGCCTAGTTTCTTATTTAATAAGTTGACGTTGGGGGAGCCTGGTCTCTCTCCTACATGTTGCTTACGCTAGGTTCACACTAGAGGTTGCATCTCAGTAAAAGCCTGTTCACACGGGCACAGAGGGGGCGGATTATGGCATGGAATCCACGTCATAATCCGCCCCCTCACAATGGTGGTCTATGGAGACCGCTCGTGATCTTTTTTCCATGAGTGGCAACATGCTGCTGCTCACAGAAAAAAGAAGCGAGCTGCCCTTTCTTTAGGTGGATTCCGTGGCTCATTGAGCTGCAGTGTCCGCCTTGCAGCAGCACCCTCCGTACTAGGTCCATTCATTTTGGACCTACTCCGGAGCTGGAGGCCGCGACTGACAGTCACGGCAAGCGTATTTTGGTGCCAATTTTGACGCGGCTTCCCGCATCAAAATCAGGACCAAAATACACTATTACGTGCATGTGTGAACTAAGTCTAAGACTCTCACTAGAGATGAGCGAACACTGTTCGGATCAGCCGTTCCGAACAGCACGCTCCCATAGAAATGAATGGAAACACCTGGCACGGTGACCGGCCACCGGCAAAGTGTACGTGCCAGGTGCTTCCATTCATTTCTATGGGAGTGTGCTGTTCGGAACGGCTGATCCGAACAGTGTTCGCTCATCTCTAACTCTCACTCATTACACTTAAAATCAGAGGAGAGAAAAGGCCTACAAAAAGCTTTTCTCTTCAGCATTTTTGGTGGAAACTGTGCAGACCCCATTATAGTCTATGGGGTCCTCGGGTTTCCACGTGTAACTGCTTTTTAAGCAGATTTTTAGGCCCCCAAGCAGACCAGAAGGACGGAAATCTGATCACTAATGTGAACCTGGCATTAAAATGGTTGTCTGGATAACCACTTTTTTAATATGAGGCCAGGGAAGTAAGAAAAAAATGTAAAAAAATTTAAATAAAAAATACTCACTTTTCCCCAGTGCTCAGGGTGTCTCCCAGCACAGTATGGTCCTGCTGCTCCGGTGTTTTCTTCCAGCAGAAGTCCCTGCTATAAGTGATTGCTGATTGACCTGAGCCCAGTCAGTGGCCTAAGGAAAGGGACATGGGATGTAACAGTGTGGCGGGGAACTCTGTCACAAAGTGGTTATCCTGGACAACCCCTTTAACTTGGGGGTTTCACTGATTCAATAGGTTCACAAAAGGGTTTTCTGAGACTATCGTTATTCTAAAAGTCTCAAAATGGCAAGAAATTCAATTTATTCTTTGACACCTTATTAAAACTGCCAACTTTTTTTTTTTTATTCAGGTGGCCAACAGTGATCGGTTGAAGATACTTCTTTATTGACTCTAGACCACGTGTTATCCATTCAGCATGTCTTTTTCCGTGTTAGTTGTGTCCACAATGAATACCTCATTGCTACTTACATTCATGGGCAGTTGATATCCTGCCAGGCAGAGCAACGTTGTGTTTTGGGGGTGGGAGAATCTGCACTGTGATTGGCTTCAGTATTTGGGCCTGGCTTCAATCGGGCTGGATGGAATGAAAATTTCATGGAGAATTAATATTACTGTCTCTCTAGCAACAGTTGCCCTTTTAGAGAGGCAACAATCCTTGAAAAGGCCAATCCTACTTATGTTGCGACTCACAATTTACAAATCAATTTGTGAAGAGTTCTCCGAAGTTGACGTTTCTGTCTGTCCATATTATGGACCTTCGAACACCATTCTAGTCTGCGGGTTTATGGAAGTCAGAGACAACACACAGATACCATTTTCTCTGACTCAGAGACAATGTAAAATACATTAAAAAAAAGTAATAAATTGATCAATTTTTCACAGATCATGGTGTCAACCATGAACAGCACACAAACAAGGAGTGTGTGCTATAGACAATTAACAAAGATATCACATGACCACTAAAAATGGATGTGTAAATGATCCCTAAGGCTGCGGCCCCATATTGTGCCCATGTGGGGCATAATAGAGGCTGCAAGGGCTGCTGTGGGGCATGATAGAGGCTGGATGGCTGTGGGGCATAATAGAAGCTGCAGGAGCCACTGGGGGGCATAATTCTGTATGCAAGGGACATTTATAAAAGCGTTCATTAGGAGGCAAACTTTACAGAGTCAAGTCACAGCTGGAAGAAGTAGTCATGGTGGTCCAAAGGGAAGAGACGGGAAATGTGGGATGTCTCCTGTAAGTAACAAAATATTACTGCTCTGTATTCACTGTAATGTTACCACTAGCACCTCCTTCTCCCCCGCTGCCTGAGGTGGGCGATCAAAAGACGTCAAACCAACTGCCACTCCCCTCCCTGGTGGTATTCAGTCCAGGTGGGGGGGGGTGTCTTTTGATCATCCACCTTAGGCGTCAGAGAGGCTCGGTTCACCACTGACTCTATCCTTTGTGTGGCACCATGCCCTATTTCCTCTCCTTTACACTAAGAGGGTGATGCTGTAGTGGAGTGGCTGCGTTTGTGGGAGCGAGCAGGGGTGGCACCTGATGTCTAGTCATGTAGGTAGCCAAGCCCACAGCATAGTAGCGGATGGAAGGCGGGACTCTGGAAAGGGTGAGCGGATTTTGCCCTGCTGTGGTGGGAGATACAGAGGCAATGGTCCAGAACGGTTGGAAGCTACGGTATGCCTATTCTCCATCTCCATCTCTGTAATGTCATGTGACATAACCTAGTGCTGAAGCCGCTGACTATAACTAGGACTTATTTTTGGAGAAACAGGGTAGTAGTGTCTACATACACCATACATCGACATAGGGCAGCACTGGAGTGGCATATACATGTGGCCAAATTAGGTCACAAGAAGGTTTTATTTATTTTGTAGGAGCAGTAAGCAAGTGGGGTGATCTTGAGTAGAACCACATTATGAAGGGTGGCAGAGCCAACTTATCCCTAAATGAGACCAGGTCAGGTCATGAACAACTACATTTATATCATAGGTGTATGAGAACCTACTGAAAATCTGGTGCACTCTTATGTTGGATCCCGGAAAAAAAAGATTTATTCAACTTACCATTACAGGTTTTTTTTAAAAAAAAACAAACAAAAAAACAAAACAAAACTGCTTTCCTTACCTTACATGTCAAAACTGTTGACATTTACTGAAGGGTGACACATGTGTATACCTGAAGTCATTGGTACAGTATCACTTAAAACACTTATGTATAATACTTGACCTGTAGTAGTGATTTTATGATATATTTGATTTGATACAGTGTCCCCGTAACCTGTGCACGTGAGCGAAACTAGCCTTGATTTGAAGACCAATGACTGAATCAGCACAGGTACAACATACAGTGCGGAAAGCGAAATTGGATTTACCGATATCTAGACACTATTTTGAGCAGAAACATTAAGAGTCAGATCTTAAATTTAGAATTATTGACTACATTCTGTCCCCCAGAGGGGAAAACAAGGGGGTCTGTAATTTAAAAAAGAGGGAATTAGAATGAAGTTCCAACTAAATACCTTAAGACCTCATGGCTTAAATGTAGAGTTCAAGATGGCGGAAGGGATTTAGAGATTGGTTGGCCTTAGTGTTTCCTCTCTTGTGCTTCAGTGTAATTTGGTGAGTTAAAATTATTGGAAAAGATCAATTTAGACTTTTAGACTAATTTAGACTATATTATTAATAACTATGGGATATGTTCTTGGATCAGGGTACAATTTCTTGTGTAATTACTTATTTTTTCTATGTTCATTTACAGATCACGGCCAGAGTTGTTCAACACCGAACAAGACTTGCGGATCGCTTGTCTTTGTTTTGTTTTCTTATGTTTTTTTGTTTATGCTATAGTAATAAAAATATTTGTTATTAAATAATTTTATTTTTCTATGGTGCATATCCTGGTGCAATGACATATCTTTGGGCAGTTTGGTATGTTAGTGGCCTGTTTTTGGCATTAGTACTGCACATTTATTTGCTATGGGCATCTTTGGGTTAGGGTTACGGACTTGTGCTGTTATATGGCATCACAGTCTGTGTTCTTCACTTGGGTTGCGGTTGCCTGTCATGGTTATGATTGGCATAGTGGTCCCCAGCCAGCCTGGCATACGATGTGACAAGCAGTGTATGTTTTATATTACTACTAGCTGGTACCCGCGACTTCGTCTGCGGTGATTGTAGAAGTGGGTATATACAGGCGCGGGTAAGGTTTTCGTACTGTGTATAAGGTATGGGATATAAAATGTAACTGTGTATCTTGTTTTTGTTGTAATTCTGAGAGCACATGAGACTTTTGTGTTGAATGTAATTTGTATTTCAGCTGCTATACGGTGTTGGTATAAACTGTACATAGTGTCTTTGGGACAGAAGTATTTCAGGTTAATATACTTTGATATACGACATTGTATGAGTTGTTATTTTGCGCCAGTACATGTAAGTTTTGGGCACAGGATACTCTTGAGCAAGCAACATAAAGTCTGGCCCTGTGTATGACAGTTTAGTAACTCCATGCGCCTCTTATTAATAGCAATTAACCCCATCATGTCCTTCACATTAACCCCAGTGTAAGAGTTACTGATAGAGATGAGCGAGTACTGTTGGGATCAGCCGATCCGAACAGCACGCTCGCATAGAAATGAATGGACGTAGCCGGCACGCGGGGGGTTAAGCGTGCTGGCTACGTCCAAGCGGAAGTACCAGGTGCATCCATTCATTTCTATGGAGCGTGCTGTTCGGATCGGCTGATCCCAACAGTACTCGCTCATCTCTAGTTACTGATATGTGACAGACTTGGAGGTAATAATTAAGTATCTTCATTACTGAGGTCTTTTATTAGTACCTCCATATGTCTCACATATTAGTAACCTTTATATGGGGCCCACAGGGGTTAATATGAGGGACATGATGGGGGTTATTCCTATTAATGTGAGGCACATGGAGTTACTAACACTAAACTAATAACCCCATGCCTGACATTAATGAGAATAGGAAGTAAAGGAAGGGAGCTGTGTGTTTCTTACTTTCAGTTTGCTAGCAGCTTCGGCAGGAGCTATCACTATAGCAGGCAGAGCCCTGAGCGATTAAGCTCCACCCCTGGGTTTCCTGCACCCCTCTCAAAGGGGAGTGTCCTTATGCTTCAGCTCTAGCAGAGACTTCATTTAACTCTTGCAGGTCCTGTGCTGCTGGTGTGCCAGTGAAATATGGCAGGAGTGCCACTCTTGGCATGTGTGCCAGGGGTTGCTGACCTCTGCTGTAGAGGGTAATATGAATTTTGTGGCTTGCTATGGTCCAAAGTGTGTGAGATTGCAGAGATGGTGGTGTGAGTTTGGGTTTTGTGGGGGTCCTGGGAAAAACGTCTGTGCGCTATTGTGACGAAAAGTAGCCTATTGCGCAATCGAGTGTAGGGAATATGTTTGTGAAAAATTTCAGCCAAATCGGTGGAGCGGTTTTTGCGTGATTGACCGCCAAACATCAGAACATCCAAAGGGTCCTGGGAAAAACGTATGTGCGCTATTGTGACGAAAAGTAGCCTATTGCGCAATCGAGTGTAGGGACTATGTTTGTGGAAAATTTCAGCCAAATTGGTGGAGCGGTTTTTGCGTGATTGACCGCCAAACATCCGAACATCCAAAGGGTCCTGGGAAAAACGTATGTGCGCTATTGTGACGAAAAGTAGCCTATTGCGCAATTGAGTATAGGGACTATGTTTGTGGAAAATTTCAGCCAAATCGGGGTCCAAAGTGTGTGAGATTGCAGAGATAGTGATGTGAGTTTGGATTTTGTGGGGGTCCTGGGAAAAACGTATGTGCGCTATTGTGACAAAAAGTAGCCTATTGCGCAATCGAGTGTAGTGACTATGTTTGTGGAAAATTTCAGCCAAATCGGTGGAGCGGTTTTTGCGTGATTGACCGCCAAACATCCGAACATGCAAAGTCACAAACCCACAAACTCACAAACATTTCACATTTATAATATTAATAGCAGTGGCGTAACTACCACCATAGCAGCGGTAGCAGCTGCCACAGGGCCCGGGACATTAGGGGTCCGGTGACAGCTGCTACAGCTGCTGTCATTATGCTCGGAGGTCTTTTCGGACCCCCGAGTATAATGATCGGGGCCCCCTGTTGGTGGAATACTTTCCACCAACAGGGGGCCCCGAAGCTACAGCAACGGCTGAGACACAGGAGCTGCAGGTCTGACTCCTGTCAGCGCTTCAGGACGCTCCCTCTCTCCCCCTCCCTTTCTCTGCCTGTCCTCTGCCCACCAATGAGAGGAGGAGGCGGGGCTTATCCCTGCCGAGCTCCTGCCGTCTGCACTGGAGGAAGAAAGGAAGAAGGAAAGTGAAACTAAAGCTACACAGGTACATACTGGGGTTACTTATTAATGTCAGGCATATGGGGTGATTACTTGTGTTTTAGTAACTCCATGTGCCTCATATTAATAGCAGTTAACCCCATCATCTCCCTCACATTAACCCCTGTTTGCCTCACCATAAGAGTTACTGATATGTGAGACATATGGGGGTAATAATAATGAAGATACTTTATTATTACCTCCATGTCTCTCACATATCAGTAACTCTTATGGTGAGGCTTACAGGGGTTAATGTGAGGGACATGATGGGGTTAACTGCTATTAATATGAGGCACATGGAGTTACTAAATTGTAATGCACAGGGCCAGATTTTTTTATCCACAATTGTCCTGGTATAGCGGTCAGCGGGTGACGTGACAGTATTTAGTCCTGTAGGGGCCACTAAGGGACATAATACTGTGTGCAGTGGCCACTATTGGGTATAATACTGTGTGCAGGGGCCACTATTGGGTATAATACTGTGTGCAGGGGCCACTATGGGACATAATACTGTGTGCAGGGGCCACTATTGGGTATAATACTGTGTGCAGGGGCCACTATGGAACATAATAGAGCGCGCAGGAATGCGTAGGAGGGACTCGGTCGAGATCTTCGGTGTCGGGGGGGCCCCATGTCAAAAGTTCGCCACGGGGCCCCGCCATTCCTAGTTACGCCACTGATTAATAGGATTGTATTTCTATAGTGATTTGGAATATCACCTTATATGTACATAGCAGATACTCGGTCGTATGCTATCGTTAATCTTGTACTAAATTTTGCATATAGATCCACTTTGTATTATCAAACATCTATATGTGGAGTCATATATTAACTGTTTCTAGCCTCTTATCAGTATATTGTGGGCATTAACTCTTTTAGATATGGTGTGTTCACCGATTAATAGTGCTATATAACTTAATGACTGCCTTCCCTGAATTAAGATGGCTGCTGCATGAGTGCTGCTTAGTATTACGCATGCGTGTTAAACTTATACAGCCTGGCCATGCACTTTGATCACTGTCATTCATACTAATGGCACATTGTGCCTAGAGTATTCACTGCGAATGCGCGAATGTGTGCTTGTTCGGGATATGGTTGTTGCTATAATGATACGCTGGGTATGGCATGTGTTTGACAGTGCAAAGCCACAGGTCTGTATTAGGTGATTGTGTACCTTTGAATATGTGTCTTATCAATCGGACTTGTTTTGTCATAAATAGCGATTAAGATAATTGTAATTAATATTGCTGTATATGTATGATTTTTGCACAATCTATTTATATGAACCTTATGTCCTGTACTATATTATTATAGATAGATATATTTATTTATTGCACATGATTGCACTTTATTATATATCATATGCTTATGATTTGTGTACATTGAATTGTATATTGCACATGCTTTAAATAATGGAGATGTCTGCACTAGCACTTTGACAAAGGCTTATTTGAGCTGAAACGTTACAACTTGGAATAAACCACATCACTGCTGTTTTGGAATTTATTTGGGAGTGCTGCCTTTTTCATATGTTGTGGAGTTGGAACCTGGAGCTCTGGGCTAAGTACATATTCTCTTGCAGGTGCTGCTATGGACTTTCTTTCATATCTATCTATTTTTGTATATATGGCATCATTCTATCATTCTGTATACATATTTATGTAGAGATATTTAGATATATATGCTTACATAGCAAGACAGTTACAGGGACATTATTACATATCATCAGAGGGTGTACTGGGTGGGGGAAGAGGATGCAAGAAGGGTGTACTGGATGTGGATGAAAACAGCTAGGAGGTGTAGAGGGCAGATGCTGAGAATGACTGCCTGGAAAGTACTTGCACTCCCACAACCAGGAAGTATTGCATGAGCATAGTATTATGGCAAATGGTGAAAATGGCCCAAATATACATAAAGGTACCGTATATACTCGAGTATAAGCCAAATTTTTCAGCACAGTTTTTGTGCTGAAAAAGCCCCCCTCGGCTTATACTCGAGTCAAGCAAAAAAAAAAAAAATCAATCGGGAAGGGGTTAATAGGAGCACTGCAGCTACCCTATAGTCAGCCAGGCTGAATTCCAAGTGGGGGAAAAAAAACTCCGTCCTCAAGCTCAGGAAGGGGCAGACAGACAACCAAAACACCCCCTCCTCTTCCCCGGTACCCAGCATCTACTGCACCCAAAAACTCCGACCATTTTAATTTTTGAAATTTTCCAGTAGCTGCTCTATTTCCCTCTCGGCTTATACGCGAGTCAATAAGTTTTCCCAGTTTTTAGTGGTAAAATTAGGGGCCTCAGCGCATATTTGGGTCGGCTTATACTCGAGTATATACGGTACTTAGTTATGGTCATTTATTCATATAACAAACATTTTCTGCTCTTTTTCAACTTTTTGCAGTGATGTAAAACCCCTTTAACTTACAAATAAGTAGGCCCGAGGAAAATGTTAAGTTAAGTAGAAAAAATGGTACAAAAATGGGCATTCGGAAGTGTGATTTCATGGGTTAAGTGTCCCTAGGCTATTTAGTTGACATTGCAGAAATACTGATAGGGTTTTCCCACTTCAGATCTAAAATCAGAAATTGAATGGGTAAGGTAAACCAAAATGTCCTGCAAGTTTCCTATGGAATGGTAGTGAAACACCAGAAGGAAACCAGAAACTATGGATACCAGAACTGAGCTCTTTGATTTCTATGGGATAATTTGTGCCATCAGTTTTGATGCCAGATGCCTTCCTAGACAGACAGAAAAAACATTTTGTTTTATTAGTTGTGTCAAATTCATACATAAAACAACTGTCTGGTGAACCCAGCCTAAGAATCCAACTGCAGCAACTTACCAGTAACAGGAGGGAAGTGAAGGTGATATAACGTACAGTATAGTATACAACCCTGATATAAATATACAAGTCTCAGATAAATAGTATATAATTGCAAGGTAAATAGACATAAGCACTAGAGATGAGCGAACAGTGTTCTATCGAACTCATGTTCGATCGGATATTAGGCTGTTCGGCATGTTCGAATCGAATCGAACACCGCGTGGTAAAGTGCGCCATTACTCGATTCCCCTCCCACCTTCCCTGGCGCCTTTTTTGCTCCAATAACAGCGCAGGGTAGGTGGGACAGGAACTACGACACCGGTGACGTTGAAAAAAGTAGGCAAAACCCATTGGCTGCCGAAAACATGTGACCTCTAATTTAAAAGAACAGCGCCGCCCAGGTTCGCGTCATTCTGAGCTTGCAATTCACCGAGGACGGAGGTTTCCGTCCAGCTAGCTAGGGCTTAGATTCTGGGTAGGCAGGGACAGGCTAGGATAGGAAGGAGAAGACAACCAACAGCTCTTGTAAGAGCTAAATTCCAGGGAGAAGCTTGTCAGTGTAACGTGGCACTGACGGGCTCAATCGCCGCAACCCAGCTTTCCCAGGATCCTGAATGGAATACACTGTCAGTGTATTCCCGTATACCCGATATATACCCCGATACCCGTTCCAACGGTGTGCCCCCCCACCTTCACCCCAGAAATACCCTGCAAGTCCCCTAGCAATAGAATTGGGGCTATATACACCCACAATTTTTACTACTGGTATACAGTGCCATTGTCTGACTGGGAATTCAAAGAATATATTGGGAATACAAATACCCTCATTTCTTGCTACTGCCATATAGTGCCAGTTTCTGACTGGTAATTCAAAGAATATATTGGGGTTACGTGCACCCACAATTTTTACTACTGGTATACAGTGCCATTGTCTGACTGGGAATTCAAAGAATATATTGGGAATACAAATACCCTCATTTCTTGCTACTGCCATATAGTGCCAGTGTCTGACTGGGAATTCAAAGAATATATTGGGGTTACGTGCACCCACAATTTTTACTACTGGTATACAGTGCCATTGTCTGACTGGGAATTCAAAGAATATATTGGGAATACAAATACCCTCATTTCTTGCTACTGCCATATAGTGCCAGTGTCTGACTGGGAATTCAAAGAATATATTGGGGTTACGTGCACCCACAATTTTTACTACTGGTATACAGTGCCATTGTCTGACTGGGAATTCAAAGAATATATTGGGAATACAAATACCCTCATTTCTTGCTACTGCCATATAGTGCCAGTGTCTGACTGGTAATTCAAAGAATATATTGGGGTTACGTGCACCCACAATTTTTACTACTGGTATACAGTGCCATTGTCTGACTGGGAATTCAAAGAATATATTGGGAATACAAATACCCTCATTTCTTGCTACTGCCATATAGTGCCAGTGTCTGACTGGGAATTCAAAGAATATATTGGGGTTACGTGCACCCACAATTTTTACTACTGGTATACAGTGCCATTGTCTGACTGGGAATTCAAAGAATATATTGGGGTTATAAATACCCTCATTTCTTGCTACTGCCATATAGTGCCAGTTTCTGACTGGTAATTCAAAGAATATATTGGGGTTACGTGCACCCACAATTTTTACTACTGGTATACAGTGCCATTGTCTGACTGGGAATTCAAAGAGTATATTGGGAATACAAATACCCTCATTTCTTGCTACTGCCATATAGTGCCAGTTTCTGACTGGTAATTCAAAGAATATATTGGGGTTACGTGCACCCACAATTTTTACTACTGGTATACAGTGCCATTGTCTGACTGGGAATTCAAAGAATATATTGGGGTTATAAATACCCTCATTTCTTGCTACTGCCATATAGTGCCAGTTTCTGACTGGTAATTCAAAGAATATATTGGGGTTACGTGCACCCACAATTTTTACTACTGGTATACAGTGCCATTGTTTGACTGGGAATTCAAAGAGTATATTGGGAATACAAATACCCTCATTTCTTGCTACTGCCATATAGTGCCAGTTTCTGACTGGGAATTCAAAGAATATATTGGGGTTACGTGCACCCACAATTTTTACTACTGGTATACAGTGCCATTGTCTGACTGGGAATTCAAAGAATATATTGGGGTTATAAATACCCTCATTTCTTGCTACTGCCATATAGTGCCAGTTTCTGACTGGTAATTCAAAGAATATATTGGGGTTACGTGCACCCACAATTTTTACTACTGGTATACAGTGCCATTGTCTGACTGGGAATTCAAAGAATATATTGGGGTTATAAATACCCTCATTTCTTGCTACTGCCATATAGTGCCAGTTTCTGACTGGTAATTCAAAGAATATATTGGGGTTACGTGCACCCACAATTTTTACTACTGGTATACAGTGCCATTGTCTGACTGGGAATTCAAAGAGTATATTGGGAATACAAATACCCTCATTTCTTGCTACTGCCATATAGTGCCAGTTTCTGACTGGTAATTCAAAGAATATATTGGGGTTACGTGCACCCACAATTTTTACTACTGGTATACAGTGCCATTGTCTGACTGGGAATTCAAAGAATATATTGGGGTTATAAATACCCTCATTTCTTGCTACTGCCATATAGTCCCAGTTTCTGACTGGTAATTCAAAGAATATATTGGGGTTACGTGCACCCACAATTTTTACTACTGGTATACAGTGCCATTGTTTGACTGGGAATTCAAAGAGTATATTGGGAATACAAATACCCTCATTTCTTGCTACTGCCATATAGTGCCAGTTTCTGACTGGGAATTCAAAGAATATATTGGGGTTACGTGCACCCACAATTTTTACTACTGGTATACAGTGCCATTGTCTGACTGGGAATTCAAAGAATATATTGGGGTTATAAATACCCTCATTTCTTGCTACTGCCATATAGTGCCAGTTTCTGACTGGTAATTCAAAGAATATATTGGGGTTACGTGCACCCACAATTTTTACTACTGGTATACAGTGCCATTGTCTGACTGGGAATTCAAAGAGTATATTGGGAATACAAATACCCTCATTTCTTGCTACTGCCATATAGTGCCAGTTTCTGACTGGGAATTCAAAGAATATATTGGGGTTACGTGCACCCACAATTTTTACTACTGGTATACAGTGCCATTGTCTGACTGGGAATTCAAAGAATATATTGGGGTTATAAATACCCTCATTTCTTGCTACTGCCATATAGTGCCAGTTTCTGACTGGTAATTCAAAGAATATATTGGGGTTACGTGCACCCACAATTTTTACTACTGGTATACAGTGCCATTGTCTGACTGGGAATTCAAAGAGTATATTGGGAATACAAATACCCTCATTTCTTGCTACTGCCATATAGTGCCAGTTTCTGACTGGTAATTCAAGGAATATATTGGGGTTACGTGCACCCACAATTTTTACTACTGGTATACAGTGCCATTGTCTGACTGGGAATTCAAAGAATATATTGGGGTTATAAATACCCTCATTTCTTGCTACTGCCATATAGTGCCAGTTTCTGACTGGTAATTCAAAGAATATATTGGGGTTACGTGCACCCACAATTTTTACTACTGGTATACAGTGCCATTGTCTGACTGGGAATTCAAAGAGTATATTGGGAATACAAATACCCTCATTTCTTGCTACTGCCATATAGTGCCAGTTTCTGACTGGGAATTCAAAGAATATATTGGGGTTACGTGCACCCACAATTTTTACTACTGGTATACAGTGCCATTGTCTGACTGGGAATTCAAAGAATATATTGGGGTTATAAATACCCTCATTTCTTGCTACTGCCATATAGTGCCAGTTTCTGACTGGTAATTCAAAGAATATATTGGGGTTACGTGCACCCACAATTTTTACTACTGGTATACAGTGCCATTGTCTGACTGGGAATTCAAAGAATATATTGGGGTTACGTGCACCCACAATTTTTACTACTGGTATACAGTGCCAATTTCTAACTAGGAATTCAAAATGCGCAAGGCTCCCGGAAAGGGACGTGGACGAGGCCGTGGGCGAGGTCGGGGGAATGGTTCTGGGGAGCAAGGTAGCAGTGAAGCCACAGGGCGTCCCGTGCCTACTCCTGTGGGGCAGCAAGCATTGCGCCACTCCACAGTGCCAGGGTTGCTTGCCACATTAACTAAACTGCAGGGTACAAACCTTAGTAGGCCCGAGAACCAGGAACAGGTCTTGCAATGGCTGTCAGAGAACGCTTACAGCACATTGTCCAGCAGCCAGTCAGACTCTGCCTCCTCTCCTCCTATTACCCAACAGTCTTGTCTTCCTTCCTCCCAAAATTCCGAAGCTTTACAGAACAATAACCCAAACTGTCCCTGCTCCCCAGAGCTGTTCTCCGCTCCTTTCATTGTCCCTCAACCTGCCTCTCCACGTCACGATTCCACGAACCTAACAGAGGAGCATCTGTGTCCAGATGCTCAAACACTAGAGTCTCCTCCATCTCCGTTCGATTTGGTGGTGGATGACCAGCAACCCACCCTCATCGACGATGATGTGACGCAGTTGCCGTCAGGGCATCCAGTTGACCGGCGCATTGTGCGGGAGGAGGAGATGAGACAGGAGTTGGAAGAGGAAGTGGTGGATGATGAGGACACTGACCCGACCTGGACAGGGGGGATGTCAAGCGGGGAAAGTAGTGTGGATGTTGAGGCAGGTGCAGCACCAAAAAGGGTAGCTAGAGGCAGAGGCAGAGGTCAGCAGCTTAGGCGAAGCCAGGCCACACCCGGAATCTCCCAAGATGTTCCAGTTCGTACCCAGCCCCGAAAAACTCCCACCTCGAGGGCACGTTTCTCGAAGGTGTGGAGTTTTTTCAAGGAATGCGCCGAGGACAGATATAGTGTTGTCTGCACAATTTGCCTCTCGAAATTGATTAGGGGCTCTGAGAAGAGCAACCTGTCCACCACTTCAATGCGCCGTCATTTGGAATCCAAGCACTGGAATCAGTGGCAGGCAGCAACGGCAGGACAAAGGCCGCCTGCCGTTCACGCCACTGCCACTGCCTCTGCCACTGCCTCTGCCACTGCCACTGCTGACTGTGCTGGCGATGCACTCCAGAGGACGAGCCAGGACACCACTTCATCTGCCTCCGCCACTTTGTTGACTTCTACCTCATCCTCCCCTGGTCCTGTCTTATCTCCTTCTCCTGCACCATCAAAGGCACCATCAGGCGTTTCTTTACAACAACCCACCATCTCTCAGACATTGGAGCGGCGGCAGAAATACACTGCTAACCACCCACACGCGCAAGCCTTGAACGCCAACATCGCTAAACTGCTGGCCCAGGAGATGTTGGCGTTCCGGCTTGTTGAAACTCCCGCCTTCCTGGACCTGATGGCAACTGCGGCACCTCGCTATGCCGTCCCTAGCCGTCACTACTTCTCCCGGTGTGCCGTCCCCGCCTTGCACCAGCACGTGTCACTCAACATCAGGCGGGCCCTTAGTTCCGCGCTTTGCACAAAGGTCCACTTGACCACCGACGCGTGGACAAGTGCATGCGGACAGGGACGCTACATTTCACTGACGGCACACTGGGTGAATGTAGTTGAGGCTGGGACTGCTTCCCAAACTGGCCCGGTGTACCTCGTCTCCCCGCCTAACATTCCTGGCAGGGACACGAGAAGAACACCCCCCTCCTCCTCCTCCTCTACCGCCTCCTCCTCCGCCACCGCCTCCTCCTCCGCCACCGCCTCCTCCTCCGCTGTTAGATTGACCCCAGCTACGAGTTGGAAACGTTGCAGCACTGGCGTTGGTAGACGTCAGCAGGCTGTGCTGAAGCTGATCAGCTTGGGGGACAGACAGCACACTGCCTCCGAGGTGAGGGATGCCCTCCTCGATGAGACGGCAATATGGTTTGAGCCGCTGCACCTGGGCCCAGGCATGGTCGTTTGTGATAACGGCCGGAACCTGGTAGCAGCTCTGGAGCTTGCCGGACTCCAACATGTTCCATGCCTGGCCCACGTCTTCAACCTAGTGGTGCAACGTTTCCTAAAGAGCTACCCCAATGTTCCAGAGCTACTGGTGAAAGTGCGGCGCATGTGCGCCCACTTTCGCAAGTCGACAGTAGCCGCTGCTAGCTTAAAATCTCTCCTGCAACGCCTGCATGTGCCACAACACCGGCTTTTGTGCGACGTCCCCACACGCTGGAACTCAACGTTTCAGATGTTGAATAGAGTGGTTGAGCAGCAGAGACCTTTGATGGAATACCAGCTACAAAACCCTAGGGTGCCACAAAGTCAGCTGCCTCAGTTTCACATCCATGAGTGGCCATGGATGAGAGACCTTTGTGACATCCTACGGGTCTTTGAGGAGTCCACAAGGAGGGTGAGCTCTGAGGATGCGATGGTGAGCCTTACAATCCCGCTCTTGTGTGTTCTGAGAGAATCCCTGATTGACATCAGGGATAACTCAGATCACACAGAGGAGTTAGGGATAGCATCCGATCCGTCACAGCTGGAGAGTAGGTCCACACATCTGTCCGCTTCACTGCGTTTAATGGAGGAGGAGGAGGAGGAGGAAGAAGAGTTGTCCGATGATGTGATGGTGATACAGGAGGCTTCCGGGCAACTTCGAATCGTCCCATTGTTGCAGCGCGGATGGGTAGACATGGAGGATGAGGAGGAAATGGAGATTGAACTTTCCGGTGGGGCCAGAGGAGTCATGCCAACTAACACTGTGGCAGACATGGCTGAGTTCATGTTGGGGTGCTTTACAACCGACAAGCGTATTGTCAAAATCATGGAGGACAACCAGTACTGGATCTTTGCTATCCTTGACCCCCGGTATAAAAACAACATCTCGTCTTTTATTCCGG
This sequence comes from Leptodactylus fuscus, assembly GCF_031893055.1. Lineage (NCBI taxonomy): Eukaryota > Metazoa > Chordata > Amphibia > Anura > Leptodactylidae > Leptodactylus > Leptodactylus fuscus. The sequence goes on from NC_134267.1 coordinate 103,617,085, forward strand.
TAGAGGGGAGGGCCAATCGCATCAATGCTTGCCACAGGCAATTGGTGCAGAATATGATGGAGATGTTTCCAGCATGTGACGTTGGCGGCAGGGAGGGCAGTTCCTCCAGTAGGCAACCAAGTTCTCACCGGTCCACACAAACGAGGGGCACACTGTCTAAGGTCTGGGACACCTTGATGGCACCCCCTCGCCAAAGTGCCGCCACGGAGGGTCCTAGTGTCACCAGGCGTGAGAAGTATAGGCGCATGTTGCGGGAATACCTTTCCGACCACAGCCCTGTCCTCTCCGACCCCTCTGCGCCCTACACGTATTGGGTGTCGAAGTTGGACCTGTGGCTTGAACTTGCCCTATATGCCTTGGAGGTGCTGTCCTGTCCTGCCGCCAGCGTCCTATCTGAGAGGGTGTTCAGTGCAGCCGGTGGCATCATCACTGACAAGCGCACCCGTCTGTCAGCTGAGAGTGCCGACCGGCTCACTTTGATAAAAATGAACCACCACTGGATAGAGCCTTCATTTTTGTGCCCACCTGTGTAAAGCACCCCAACATGAAACTCCATGTCTGTACTCAACCTCTCCAATTCCTCCGCATCCTCATACTCATCCACCATAAGCGTTGCACAATTCTGCTAATACTAGGCTCCCTCCAACATGATTTCCCCCAACTCTGCTGGTTAGAGGCTCCCTCCACCCTGATTTCCACCAACTCTGCTGGTTAGAGGCTCCCTCCACCCTGCTTTCCCACAACTCTGCTGGTTAGAGGCTCCTTCCACCATGAATTTGCCCAAACTGGGCTGTTTAGAGGCTCCCTCCACCATGAATTGGTCCAAACTGGGCTGGTTAGAGGCTCCCTCCACCATTAATTGGTCCAAACTGGGCTGGTTAGAGGCTCCCTCCACCATGAATTTGCCCAAACTGGGCTGTTTAGAGGCTCCCTCCACCATGAATTTGCCCAAACTGGGCTGTTTAGAGGCTCCCTCCACCATGAATTGGTCCAAACTGGGTTTTTTAGAGGCTCCCTCCACCATGAATTGGTCCAAACTGGGCTGGTTAGAGGCTCCCTCCACCATGAATTGGTCCAAACTGGGGTGGTTAGAGGCTCCCTCCACCATTAATTGGTCCAAACTGGGCTGGTTAGAGGCTCCCTCCACCATTAATTGGTCCAAACTGGGCTGGTTAGAGGCTCCCTCCACCATGAATTTGCCCAAACTGGGCTGTTTAGAGGCTCCCTCCACCATGAATTGGTCCAAACTGGGTTTTTTAGAGGCTCCCTCCACCATGAATTGGTCCAAACTGGGCTGGTTAGAGGCTCCCTCCACCATGAATTGGTCCAAACTGGGGTGGTTAGAGGCTCCCTCCACCATGAATTGGTCCAAACTGGGTTTTTTAGAGGCTCCCTCCACCATGAATTTGCCCAAACTGGGCTGTTTAGAGGCTCCCTCCACCATGAATTGGTCCAAACTGGGCTGGTTAGAGGCTCCCTCCACCATGAATTTCCCAAAACTTGGCTGTTTAGAGGCTCCCTCCACCATTAATTGGTCCAAACTGGGCTGGTTAGAGGCTCCCTCCACCATGAATTGGTCCAAACTGGGGTTTTTAGAGGCTCCCTCCACCATGAATTGGTCCAAACTTGGCTGTTTAGAGGCTCCCTCCACCATGAATTGGTCCAAACTGGGGTGGTTAGAGGCTCCCTCCACCATTAATTGGTCCAAACTGGGCTGGTTAGAGGCTCCCTCCACCATGAATTTGCCCAAACTGGGCTGTTTAGAGGCTCCCTCCACCATGAATTTGCCCAAACTGGGCTGGTTAGAGGCTCCCTCCACCATGAATTGGTCCAAACGGGTTTTTAGAGGCTCCCTTCACCATGAATTGGTCCAAACTTGGCTGTTTAGAGGCTCCCTCCACCATGAATTGGTCCAAACTGGGTTTTTTTGAGGCTCCCTCCACCATGAATTTGCCCAAACTGGGCTGTTTAGAGGCTCCCTCCACCATGAATTTGCCCAAACTGGGCTGGTTAGAGGCTCCCTCCACCATGAATTGGTCCAAACTGGGGTTTTTAGAGGCTCCCTCCACCATGAATTGGTCCAAACTTGGCTGTTTAGAGGCTCCCTCCACCATGAATTGGTCCAAACTGGGGTGGTTAGAGGCTCCCTCCACCATTAATTGGTCCAAACTGGGCTGGTTAGAGGCTCCCTCCACCATTAATTGGTCCAAACTGGGCTGGTTAGAGGCTCCCTCCACCATGAATTGGTCCAAACTGGGTTTTTTAGAGGCTCCCTCCACCATGAATTTGCCCAAACTGGGCTGTTTAGAGGCTCCCTCCACCATGAATTGGTCCAAACTGGGCTGGTTAGAGGCTCCCTCCACCATGAATTTCCCAAAACTTGGCTGTTTAGAGGCTCCCTCCACCATTAATTGGTCCAAACTGGGCTGGTTAGAGGCTCCCTCCACCATGAATTGGTCCAAACTGGGGTTTTTAGAGGCTCCCTCCACCATGAATTGGTCCAAACTTGGCTGTTTAGAGGCTCCCTCCACCATGAATTGGTCCAAACTGGGGTGGTTAGAGGCTCCCTCCACCATTAATTGGTCCAAACTGGGCTGGTTAGAGGCTCCCTCCACCATTAATTGGTCCAAACTGGGCTGGTTAGAGGCTCCCTCCACCATGAATTTGCCCAAACTGGGCTGTTTAGAGGCTCCCTCCACCATGAATTTGCCCAAACTGGGCTGGTTAGAGGCTCCCTCCACCATGAATTGGTCCAAACGGGTTTTTAGAGGCTCCCTTCACCATGAATTGGTCCAAACTTGGCTGTTTAGAGGCTCCCTCCACCATGAATTGGTCCAAACTGGGGTGGTTAGAGGCTCCCTCCACCATTAATTGGTCCAAACTGGGCTGGTTAGAGGCTCCCTCCACCATTAATTGGTCCAAACTGGGCTGGTTAGAGGCTCCCTCCACCATGAATTGGTCCAAACTGGGGTTTTTAGAGGCTCCCTCCACCATGAATTGGTCCAAACTTGGCTGTTTAGAGGCTCCCTCCACCATTAATTGGTCCAAACTGGGCTGGTTAGAGGCTCCCTCCACCATGAATTGGTCCAAACTGGGTTTTTTAGAGGCTCCCTCCACCATGAATTTGCCCAAACTGGGCTGTTTAGAGGCTCCCTCCACCATGAATTGGTCCAAACTGGGTTTTTTAGAGGCTCCCTCCACCATGAATTGGTCCAAACTGGGCTGGTTAGAGGCTCCCTCCACCATGAATTGGTCCAAACTGGGGTGGTTAGAGGCTCCCTCCACCATTAATTGGTCCAAACTGGGCTGGTTAGAGGCTCCCTCCACCATTAATTGGTCCAAACTGGGCTGGTTAGAGGCTCCCTCCACCATTAATTGGTCCAAACTGGGCTGGTTAGAGGCTCCCTCCACCATTAATTGGTCCAAACTGGGTTTTTTAGAGGCTCCCTCCACCATGAATTGGTCCAAACTGGGCTGGTTAGAGGCTCCCTCCACCATGAATTGGTCCAAACTGGGGTGGTTAGAGGCTCCCTCCACCATTAATTGGTCCAAACTGGGCTGGTTAGAGGCTCCCTCCACCATTAATTGGTCCAAACTGGGCTGGTTAGAGGCTCCCTCCACCATTAATTGGTCCAAACTGGGCTGGTTAGAGGCTCCCTCCACCATGAATTTGCCCAAACTGGGCTGTTTAGAGGCTCCCTCCACCATGAATTTGCCCAAACTGGGCTGGTTAGAGGCTCCCTCCACCATGAATTGGTCCAAACTGGGGTTTTTAGAGGCTCCCTCCACCATGAATTGGTCCAAACTTGGCTGTTTAGAGGCTCCCTCCACCATTAATTGGTCCAAACTGGGCTGGTTAGAGGCTCCCTCCACCATGAATTGGTCCAAACTGGGTTTTTTAGAGGCTCCCTCCACCATGAATTTGCCCAAACTGGGCTGTTTAGAGGCTCCCTCCACCATGAATTGGTCCAAACTGGGGTGGTTAGAGGCTCCCTCCACCATTAATTGGTCCAAACTGGGCTGGTTAGAGGCTCCCTCCACCATTAATTGGTCCAAACTGGGCTGGTTAGAGGCTCCCTCCACCATGAATTTGCCCAAACTGGGCTGGTTAGAGGCTCCCTCCACCATGAATTGGTCCAAACTGGGTTTTTTAGAGGTTCCCTCCACCATGAATTTGCCCAAACTGGGCTGGTTAGAGGCTCCCTCCACCATGAATTGGTCCAAACTGGGGTTTTTAGAGGCTCCCTCCACCATGAATTTGCCCAAACTCTGCTGGTTAGAGGCTCAATCCACCCTGATTTTCAAAACAAATGTTGGTGCCAACCTCAACTTACTACAAGGGCCAAATTCACTGCTGGTGACAAGCTCTCCTCACTGCAAGTGCCAAATACACATGTTTCAAGGTGTTTTCCTACTGTCAGAGAGGTGGTATTGAGTGTGTAAAGTGTGTAGTTGTTAGGCTGTGATGTTGGGGTAATAGAGGGTCTTTGGTGTGTTAGATGCCCCCAGACATGCTTCCCCTGCTGTCCCAGTGTCATTCCAGAGGTGTTGGCATCATTTCCTGGGGTGTCATAGTGGACTTGGTGACCCTCCAGACACGGATTTGGGTTTCCCCCTTAACGAGTATCTGTTCCCCATAGACTATAATGGGGTTCGAAACCCGTTCGAACACACGAACATTGAGCGGCTGTTCGAATCGAATTTCGAACCTCGAACATTTTAGTGTTCGCTCATCTCTAATAAGCACCAAAGTATAAGCATGTACATGACAAGCAGATGTAATTATCACCTTCTATTGGGTGCAACATGCCTCACTGCTTGGTGTAAATGGATGGTCTGACAACAGTGTATAAACAACACTGATCCACCATCACTTGTTTGCTTTGTTAGTATTTCACTCTTACTAATGAAGAATGTGTTAGCAAGGTCCCTGATATGTTTTTATTGTTTTGCCATTCCAGATAGCCTGTACTATTTTTTGACTGATAACCCGCCACATGTTCAGTCTTTGACTATATCTTGGAGAGATGAGTTAGAATCTATACACGCTATGATTAAGAGACGCATAGTTTCGAAACGCGTTAGAGGTTTTTGGATTTTTTTCTTGTGTATTTCACTTCTTTTCTTCACTTTTTTCTATGTTTATACTTTTTAGTTTTTGATACATGGATTGAACGTTACATTTAGAGATGAGCGAACACTAAAATGTTCGAGGTTCGAAATTCGATTCGAACAGCCGCTCACTGTTCGAGTGTTCGAATGGGTTTCGAACGCCATTATAGTCTATGGGGAACATAAACTCGTTAAGGGGGAAACCCAAATTCGTGTCTGGAGGGTCACCAAGTCCACTATGACACCCCAGGAAATGATACCAACACCCTGGAATGACACTGGGACAGCAGGGGAAGCATGTCTGGGGGCATAAAAGTCACTTTATTTCATGGAAATCCCTGTCAGTTTGCGATTTTCGCAAGCTAACTTTTCCCCATAGAAATGCATTGGCCAGTGCTGATTGGCCAGAGTACGGAACTCGACCAATCAGCGCTGGCTCTGCTGGAGGAGGCGGAGTCTAAGATCGCTCCACACCAGTCTCCATTCAGGTCCGACCTTAGACTCCGCCTCCTCCGGCAGAGCCAGCGCTGATTGGCCGAAGGCTGGCCAATGCATTCCTATGCGAATGCAGAGACTTAGCAGTGCTGAGTCAGTTTTGCTCAACTACACATCTGATGCACACTCGGCACTGCTACATCAGATGTAGCAATCTGATGTAGCAGAGCCGAGGGTGCACTAGAACCCCTGTGCAAACTCAGTTCACGCTAATAGAATGCATTGGCCAGCGCTGATTGGCCAATGCATTCTATTAGCCCGATGAAGTAGAGCTGAATGTGTGTGCTAAGCACACACATTCAGCACTGCTTCATCACGCCAATACAATGCATTAGCCAGTGCTGATTGGCCAGAGTACGTAATTCGGCCAATCAGCGCTGGCTCTGCTGGAGGAGGCGGAGTCTAAGGTCGGACCTGAATGGAGACTGGTGTGGAGCGATCTTAGACTCCGCCTCCTCCAGCAGAGCCAGCGCTGATTGGCCGAATTCCGTACTCTGGCCAATCAGCGCTGGCCAATGCATTCTATTAGCCCGATGAAGTAGAGCTGAATGTGTGTGCTTAGCACACACATTCAGCTCTACTTCATCGGGCTAATAGAATGCATTGGCCAATCAGCGCTGGCCAATGCATTCTATTAGCTTGATGAAGCAGTGTGTGCACAAGGGTTCAAGCGCACCCTCGGCTCTGATGTAGCAGAGCCGAGGGTGCACAAGGGTTCAAGTGCACCCTCGGCTCTGATGTAGGAGAGCCGAGGGTGCGCTTGAACCCTTGTGCAGCCTCGGCTCTGCTACATCAGAGCCGAGGGTGCGCTTGAACCCTTGTGCACACTCTGCTTCATCAAGCTAATAGAATGCATTGGCCAGCACTGATTGGCCAGAGTACGGAATTCGGCCAATCAGCGCTGGCCAATGCATCCCTATGGGAAAAAGTTTATCTCACAAAAATCACAATTACACACCCGATAGAGCCCCAAAAAGTTATTTTTAATAACATTCCCCCTTAAATAAAGGTTATCCCTAGCTATCCCTGCCTGTACAGCTATCCCTGTCTCATAGTCACAAAGTTCACATTCTCATATGACCCGGATTTGAAATCCACTATTCGTCTAAAATGGAGGTCACCTGATTTCGGCAGCCAATGACTTTTTCCAATTTTTTTCAATGCCCCCGGTGTCGTAGTTCCTGTCCCACCTCCCCTGCGCTGTTATTGGTGCAAAAAAGGCGCCAGGGAAGGTGGGAGGGGAATCGAATTTTGGCGCACTTTACCACGCGGTGTTCGATTCGATTCGAACATGGCGAACACCCTGATATCCGATCGAACATGTGTTCGATAGAACACTGTTCGCTCATCTCTAGTTACATTTTATGTACTCAGCGAGATGCTGACTAATCTTTTTTCTATACGAACTGTACAGAAGTTCACTAAGTTCCTCTTTCCCTACATTATTTCCTTTTTATTTTCTTGATTCCCTTATGTACCCAACATTGCTGTCTTTATATGTTTTTATATGGAAATTATCACACTGTTTATTTCAATACATGTACTTTTTTGTACATTAAAAATTAATAAAAATTTTAAAAGAAAATAAAGTAACAAGAAAAGCTATGAAACGAATAGCTCTGTCCAAACTTTTGAATGGTACTGTACAAATGCACTCGGGGGAACTTGCAGGTCAGTGTAGCTCGGCTGAAGATGTCCCCCCCCCCCCACATGACTACTTAGGGTAATCTGTATATGACATTTAATACTTTCAAATATTTAGAACTTCACTTTGCTGGAAAGGGAATTGCTTCATCCTACATGTTGGGGACAGTTTATGATAGAAAAACCACACAACAGGTTCCCTTTAACTCTAATTCCTCTAAATAATACATAGGTGGTATGAAGTAGTGTGTTTTATTGGTTGGGCAGGCATAAACACATTATACAAATTTGAAAGTATTATGTTGTATGTGGTTTGTCTATTGCTGCTATGGTGGGTAACTATGTGTTAGTATACTTATATACCCTGTACTTTGTGAAAAACCTCTTCCCAGATACCATAATGCATTTTGTCAACTGAGAGCAGGCACTATATTTTGGTTTGTGTGGTTTTTCCTCTCTGGCCCAGACCACATAAGTACAGTCCATGAGGCTGTAAGCAGAAAGTGAGTTAACCTTGGCAAGGGATTTAGACAGCTTGCCATCTGTGTATGGGGCAATGACCACTGATCTAATGGTGGCATTTAGCAAACAGGACAAAAATATACACTTTATTGATCTAGATTTGTTGCTGTCCTTGATCACAGGACTGCAAAAAGTACATTTTGCTTTGTATCTTTTACTAAAAAGTTAGTGTCTTTTGTCATTGAACATTTTCAGATGTAAATATGGCATGGTGTGAAGAATTAGCTTACAAGTGATGTAATGTTTTAGCAATTTTCACAGTGTTTGCAAAAAGCTCTGAGTCATGGTGGAACATACTTCAAATGAAGTCTTGTGGGCCCCGATGCAAAAATTTGTCCAGCAGTATCTCAGATATTTGAAAGGAATATAGTTTTAGTACCCACAACTGTGGTTATCATGAATATAGTGAGTGAGCAACACAGCGCCCAACATGTAAACAGTACTGGGAGCTGAGTTCTGTGGGAAACAGCTGATCTGCAGGGTACTAACAGTCTAAGAGATCAGTGGGGTTCCAACACCCAGGGTCCCTGATGATCAACTCTTTGAAGATACTTTGGTGCTTTTGTGAGCACTGTGATCCCTTCACTCTTTACATCGCAAAGTATCTCTTTCACAATGACCATGCAATGTTATTACAGCCTGTAATTGTAGTATAGCTGCTATAAAACCGATGGAGTGTGATGTGACTAGTCAAGGGGCCCCACATAGTATAATGTGCATACAGGTCCCCCTCCAGCTATTCCCATGGTTTAATGTCCTCCTCCAGAGACCCTCATTGTTTAATGTCCCCCTCCAGTTGTCCCCAGTTTAATGTCCCCTTTAATGTCCCCCTAGTTTAAATTCTCCCTTCATCTACCGCCAGTTTCATGCCCCCTCCATCTCTTCCTCAGCTTCATGTCCCCCCTTCATCTCTGCCTTCAGTTTCATGTCCCCCTTTATCTGCCCCCAATTTAATGTTCCCTCTCCATCTCTGCCCCAGTTTCATGTCCCCTCTTCATCTTCCACTAATTTAATGTCCTCCTCAATCTGACCCCGCCCCCTTCATCTGCCCCTAGTTTTATGTGCCCCCTTCATCATGTTCCTCCTCAATTTGCCCTCAAATTTTAACATAAAAAACACTGATACTCACCTTTCCTCATTCCCCTGCCTCTCTGTGTGCAGTCTTACTCACAGAGTTGTAGGCGCGATGTGAGTGACGTCGTCACATCGTGCCTACAGCTCCAGCGTCCGGAGGTCTGTGACGAAGCAGGAGCTGTCTGCAGTGGTGAACCTAGCCCCTCTGCTGCCTGAGGCGGATGATCAAAAGACATATATACCCAAAGGGGGGTCAGAAGTGGTTAAAGAATTTTTTCTGAACCAAATCCCATTTTTATACTGATGACCTATCCAGTATATAGGTCATTAGTATGTGATATGTTGTAGTCTAACTCCTGGACCCCACACAGATCGGTTGTTGCAGCAGCTTCCAGATGCCGGAAACAATTAGCAGACAAAGAGTGTGTGCAGCACCGGTCCTTTAGAAGTAATAGGAGCACTATTACTTCTCACTGTGCTGCATACACTCTTAGGGTCCAGGAGTTAGACTACAACATATCACATACTAATGACCTATATAATGGATATCTCATCTGTATAAAAAAGGGATTTGGTTCAGAAAAAATTCTTTAACCACTTCCGACCGCCCATTGGGTATATATGACTTTTGATCATTCACCTCAGGCAGCAGAGGGGCTAGGTTCACCACTGCAGACAGCTCCTGCTTCATCACAGTCCTCTGGATGCTGGAGCTGTAGGCGCTATGTGATGCCGTCACTCACATTGCGCCTACAGGTCTGTGACTAAGACTGCAGTTCTCCAGAAACACCACTACAAAGTGGACAGGGCTTCTGCACTTCTCCTATTGCTTGAATAGCACGAGTGCTGCATGCCCTCCTTGTCTACTAGCATCTTCTAGTACCTGGAGGCTCCTACAACAGATGATCTATGGGGGTCTGAATTTCAGACCCCTTCTCAGATCACATACTGATGAACTGTCCTGTGATTAGGCCATCATTATGAAAAAACAATTTAGGGCTGGAAACCCCCTTTAACCTAGTTTATATATTCTAAAGCAAACACCCATAGATCAATGAGCAGATTGTCTTATCATACTCTGTGTTCTTGTGTTTGTATAGACAAGTCCTTCTGTTTTAAGCTCCTCATTCCATACCCTTTCTATGCAGACCCAATCACCCCTGCTATCCTGCAGACCCAAATTTCTGTCCCATCTACATTTCAGCTATTCATTCTTTTTCTGCTGTTGAAGAGTTTCCAAGCTGTTACAAAATACTGTCCCTTCATATCCAATTTTTTCACTTCTGTTATCCAAATATCACATCTCTTAAAGACACTCATTTAAGGTTTTTTGTATCTCACTTTCTTAACTCATTCAAGTTCTTTCTGAAGATACACTACACAACATGGAAAATAAACCCTGCTCAAATAAATATTCTAATCCGATTAAGCAGATACAGGCCATTTTCCTTTCTTGCTAGCATCTATAAATTAATTTTCACCGATCTTGATGATTTAAGGACCTTTTATGTGTTACAATTGTGTTAGTGTTTGTTATTATGTAGACAATTTTTGACTAGTCTAAATGCTCAAAAAGGCCACAGACAAAAGTGCTCCTTATCATAAAACTAAATTTACGACTACAGAAAGATCATCCAACTTGGTATAAATTGTGTGAGTTATATTATTACATATGTTGCCATATGTTATTTTACTATCCATTGCATACTTAAATGTTACCACTTCCCACTATGTGTTGTACTATCACGTTGCACTGACCATATAGCTATAGTTTCACACAACTTTTCACAAACAATGGGCTGCTGACTCCTATCTTGGGCAATCCAGAGTTTCCTGCTGCTCCCCGCTCCACCTTCCTCTGCCGTTCCACTACTGCAATGCCCCTCAGTTTTTTCCAAGCACTATACATATCCTCCCTACATGTTACCATGAGGTAACATGTTACATCATGTTACCTCATGGAGCTAGAGCCCACTCCTTCCACTGGCAATATCTACAACTCCAACATCCTTAAAAAAAATCATAGAACTTACATCGACAGTTGCTACCCTATGAACACATTTCTGCATACCCTAACTCCTGATAATACTCGTCTATGGACGAGCACTGTGAGCAGAGGGTGGGGGTGTTCCTCCCCGCTCACACGGCACAGCGCGATAGGCGCTGCTGTGGAGAAGGACCTTCCTGACTTAATTGTCAGAATCGCCCTTCTGACTGTAAAGAACTACGGTACCGGGACCAAAAGCTCTTTACCCGGGGCACAGATCGGGAAAGCCGACAGTGCGCTGAATTCAGCTTTCCTGCAGTATATAGAACTGCCTGTGTCCAAATCGGTGAAAGGTTTTCTTTTAAAATACATCTTGTATGGCAAAAAAAGCATCCCTTCTAGCTAATGTGCTGTTTACTTCATGTGACTAACGAAGTTCCTCCCAGGCTTACGCTTTGTACACATCTGCGTTGGTATTCCATTCGGTCCCCGAATGGATTAACGAACGCATTTGCAAGCGCTGTGCAGTAAAAGCACACAGACCCCATAGACTATAATGGGGTCCGTGTGCTTGCCGCGAGATCTCCGAAGCGAACATATGGAGAGGAAAGTAGATTGTGAAGTACTTTCCTCTCCACAAGTTCGCTGTGGAGATCTCGTGGCAAGCACACGGACCCCATTATAATCTATAGGTTCCATGTGCTTTCACTGGCACACCGCTTGCAAATACATTCAGTAGTCCATTCCGGGGGGGTCCTCATGCGGACTCCCCCAAACGTAATAGCAATGCAGATATGAACGAGGCTTTAGAGGGAGTGCAGCAGGAAAATCTGTATTAAACTAAATTAATGAAACAAAAAATAGGTGAGTATTAGAGATGAGCGAACAGTGTTCTATCGAACTCATGTTCGATCGGATATTAGGCTGTTCGGCATGTTCGAATCGAATCGAACACCGCATGGTAAAGTGCGCCATTACTCGATTCCCCTCCCACCTTCCCTGGCGCCTTTTTTGCTCCAATAACAGCGCAGGGTAGGTGGGACAGGAACTACGACACCGGTGACGTTAAAAAAAGTAGGCAAAACCCATTGGCTGCCGAAAACATGTGACCTCTAATTTAAAAGAACAGCGACGCCCAGCTTCGCGTCATTCTGAGCTTGCAATTCACCGGGGACGGAGGTTTCCGTCCAGTTAGCTATGGCTTAGATTCCGGGTAGGCAGGGACAGGCTAGATAGGAAGGAGAAGACAACCAACAGCTCTTATAAGAGCTAAATTCCAGGGAGAAGCTTGTCAGTGTAACGTGGCACTGATGGGCTCAATCGCCGCAACCCAGCTTTCCCAGGATCCTGAATGGAATACACTGACAGTGTATTCCCGTGTACCCGATATATACCCCCGATACCCGTTCCAACGGTGTGCCCCCCCACCTTCACCCCAGAAATACCCTGCAAGTCCCCTAGCAATAGAATTGGGGCTATATACACCCACTATTTTTGCTACTGCCATATAGTGCCATTGTCTCACTGGGAATTCAAAGAATATATTGGGCTTACATATAACTTCAATTCCAGGGAGAAGCTTGTCAGTGTAACGTGGCACTGACGGGCTCAATCGCCGCAACCCAGCTTTCCCAGGATCCTGAATGGAACACACTGACAGTGTATTCCCGTATACCCCATATATACACCCCAAATCCCCGTTCCAACGGTGTGCCCCCCCACCTACACCTCAGAAATACCCTGCAAGTCCCCTAGCAATAGAATTGGGGCTATATACACCCACAATTTTTGCTACTGGTATATAGTGCCATTGTCTGACTGGGAATTCAAAGAATATATTGGGGTTACGTGCACCCACAATTTTTGCTACTGGTATATAGTGCCATTGTCTCACTGCGAATTCAAAGAATATATTGGGGTTACGTGCACCCACAATTTTTGCTACTGCTATATAGTGCCATTGTCTGACTGGGAATTCAAAGAATATATGGGGGTTACGTGCACCCACCCACAATTTTTGCTACTGCTATATAGTTCCAGTTTCTGACTGGTAATTCAAAGAATATATTGGGGTTACGTGCACCCACAATTTTTGCTACTGGTATATAGTGCCATTGTCTCACTGGGAATTCAAAGAATATATGGGGGTTATGTGCACCCACAATTTTTGCTACTGCTATATAGTTCGAGTTTCTGACTGGGAATTCAAAGAATATATGGGGGTTACGTGCACCCACAATTTTTGCTACTGCTATACAGTGCCATTGTCTCACTGGGAATTCAAAGAATATATGGGGGTTACGTGCACCCACAATTTTTGCTACTGGTATATAGTGCCATTGTCTGACTGGGAATTCAAAGAATATATTGGGGTTATGTGCACCCACAATTTTTGCTACTGGTATATAGTGCCATTGTCTCACTGGGAATTCAAAGAATATATTGGGGTTACGTGCACCCACAATTTTTGCTACTGGTATATAGTGCCATTGTCTCACTGGGAATTCAAAGAATATATGGGGGTTATGTGCACCCACAATTTTTGCTACTGGTATATAGTGCCAGTTTCTGACTGGTAATTCAAAGAATATATTGGGGTTACGTGCACCCACAATTTTTGCTACTGGTATATAGTGCCATTGTCTCACTGGGAATTCAAAGAATATATGGGGGTTATGTGCACCCACAATTTTTGCTACTGCTATATAGTTCCAGTTTCTGACTGGGAATTCAAAGAATATATTGGGGTTACGTGCACCCACAATTTTTGCTACTGGTATATAGTGCCATTGTCTGACTGGGAATTCAAAGAATATATTGGGGTTACGTGCACCCACAATTTTTGCTACTGGTATATAGTGCCATTGTCTCACTGGGAATTCAAAGAATATATGGGGGTTATGTGCACCCACAATTTTTGCTACTGGTATATAGTGCCAGTTTCTGACTGGTAATTCAAAGAATATATTGGGGTTACGTGCACCCACAATTTTTGCTACTGGTATATAGTGCCATTGTCTCACTGGGAATTCAAAGAATATATGGGGGTTATGTGCACCCACAATTTTTGCTACTGCTATATAGTTCCAGTTTCTGACTGGGAATTCAAAGAATATATTGGGGTTACGTGCACCCACAATTTTTGCTACTGGTATATAGTGCCATTGTCTGACTGGGAATTCAAAGAATATATTGGGGTTACGTGCACCCACAATTTTTGCTACTGGTATATAGTGCCATTGTCTCACTGGGAATTCAAAGAATATATTGGGGTTACGTGCACCCACAATTTTTGCTACTGGTATATAGTGCCATTGTCTCACTGGGAATTCAAAGAATATATGGGGGTTATGTGCACCCACAATTTTTGCTACTGGTATATAGTGCCAGTTTCTGACTGGTAATTCAAAGAATATATTGGGGTTACGTGCACCCACAATTTTTGCTACTGGTATATAGTGCCATTGTCTCACTGGGAATTCAAAGAATATATGGGGGTTATGTGCACCCACAATTTTTGCTACTGCTATATAGTTCCAGTTTCTGACTGGGAATTCAAAGAATATATTGGGGTTACGTGCACCCACAATTTTTGCTACTGGTATATAGTGCCATTGTCTGACTGGAAATTCAAAGAATATATTGGGGTTACGTGCACCCACAATTTTTGCTACTGGTATATAGTGCCATTGTCTGACTGGGAATTCAAAGAATATATTGGGGTTATGTGCACCCACAATTTTTGCTACTGCTATATAGTTCCAGTTTCTGACTGGGAATTCAAAGAATATATGGGGGTTACGTGCACCCACAATTTTTGCTACTGGTATATAGTGCCATTGTCTGACTGGGAATTCAAAGAATATATGGGGGTTACGTGCACCCACAATTTTTGCTACTGGTATATAGTGCCATTGTCTCACTGGGAATTCAAAGAATATATTGGGGTTATGTGCACCCACAATTTTTTGCTACTGCTATATAGTTCCAGTTTCTGACTGGTAATTCAAAGAATATATTGGGGTTACGTGCACCCACAATTTTTGCTACTGGTATATAGTGCCATTGTCTGACTGGGAATTCAAAGAATATATTGGGGTTACGTGCACCCACAATTTTTGCTACTGGTATATAGTGCCATTGTCTCACTGGGAATTCAAAGAATATATGGGGGTTACGTGCACCCACAATTTTTGCTACTGGTATATAGTGCCATTGTCTCACTGGGAATTCCACAAATAATTTGGGGATTCATTCACCCTACATCTCAGGCTCTTGCCATATTCACCCAGGTTGTCAGTGCTGCACCAGCTCGTTCCCAGACAGCTCGGCCCGAAAAACACGTTACCTATATAGAGGATTTGGACAATGAAGACAACATGTTCTAAATCAAATGTCTGCACCTTCTCCAGAATTAAAATAAAGGCAGCGTTTAACTTTCAAATAGCACTGCACAAAGGAAGAGCTTATCAGCTTGTCTCATGACATGCTACTGAAAAGTGTCATTTGTGTATCTTAATGTAAATATAGTTGTATAAGCTTTTTGGGTTTTAGGCACTGCCAAGTTATTTATTACCACCCGCTCCCTTATAATGATGATGACGCCAAAGTCACTGTGGGTGTTCAGAGCTCACAGCTTTGGTTGACATTTGTCTTGCTCTCTGTCGGTACCAGCTGTCTTTTTGGATACCGTAAAGTTATGTTGACTTTATTAACAGCTATAGAAGCTTTAGCCAGGTTGTGACAGTGTGTAACCCTAACACTAAGTGGGATACACATTAATAGTCAGTCTATGTACGCTAAACGTATCACTGAAGTAATTTTTTTTCCCTCTCCCCTAATATAAGAAAGGAACAGACATTAGACCTAGACCGGGGTTCGAGGCTTGTAAAAATCCAGTATTATTTGTTCTTCATGATGTGAAATATGTGTTGAAAAGCAACCCAAGATGAAGTCAGCCATGTGTGCCAGTGTGTTACTTGGCATGCCTTTGCTGGCCCCAACTGTAAGGGTCACTCTCCATTTCCTCCATTTTCCACTCCCCTTCAAACCATTTGTGGTGAAGCAATGGGATGCACTGAAGTGCACCCTCTAGCCTCGTGTGGGACAGGGACATCAGATGCTACTCCAACCCCCTCGTCTTCCTCCGCCAGCCAACGGTGCGAAGATGAGAGGAGTGTGCTCTGAATGTTTTCTGCCTAGCAGAGGCTAGTTCTCACTTACGAAAATGGCCCCACTTTGACCTGTATATCAGGCACAATGGTGTAGGTTTCAAAGAAACATGGCACCAACAAGTTGGAAAACGTGGGCCATGCGTGGACCGTGTTTGAGTCTGGCAAGCTCCAGATCTGCTACCAGGTTCCAGCCATTATCACAGGCGCAAAAATGCCAGGCCCCAGGTGTAGCAGGGAAAAAAAAAATGCCATCTCAGCCAGGATGGCATCCCTGACCTCGGAGGCACTGTGCTGTCTGTCCCCCAAGCTGATCAGTTTCAGCACGGCCTGCTGACATCTCCCCACGCCAGTGTTACAGTGTTTTCCGCTAGTAGCTGGGGTGGAGGTTGCAGCATCGTAGGGTTTCAGTCTACTCCTGCCATGAATTTTGGCCTGGGAGAGGAGATAGGCCACCCCAGTTTGCACCCGGGGGCCAGACTCCACCACATTCACCCTGCCTGTCATTAAAGATAAGCACTGCAGCATCCCTGACCACAGGCGCTTGTCCATGTGTCGGTGGTCAAGTGGACCTTGCAGCAAAGCGCAGAGCTCTGGGCCCGACTGATGTTATGGGACACATGCAGGCGCAAGGCAGGGACAGCACACCAAGAGAAGTAGTAACGGCTAGGCCCAGCATAGGGAGGTGCCCCAGCTGCCATCTGCTGACGGAAGGCCTGGGTCTCCAGAAGCATAAACAAACACCAACATCTCCAGGGCCAGCAGTTTATCGATGAGGCTGTTAAAGGCTTGGGCATGGGGGTGGGTTGTGTTGTACTTCTGCCTGCAATGAAAAACTTGGGAAATGTGGAGTGGCTGGGAAGAGGCGCATGATGGTGCAGGCCAAAAGGGCTCATGAGGGTGAACTCCCCAATGTGTCAGAGATAGGTGTGTAGGTGTCCTTGCATCATATACTTGCACCATATTTGGCTTTGGAAGTTAATTTTGTGCCAAAAAGTGGTTAAGACAGCGATCCCTCAGCTACTCCCGTTACACTGTCTAGTGAAATTACCATCTTTGGAAGTGGACCACCACTTGTAAGATCCCAAAGGAAGCAGGCAAGAGATGTGCAGTGCAGAAAAAAAGATGAGAAAATAAGTGTAGGCTGTAGAGCACAGAGGGATCGGAGAGGACAGAGCTGGTGTCGGCCAGGTATTCCCACAACATGCGCCTATACTTGTCCCTCCTGGTGACACTAGGCCCCTGAGTGGCAGTAATTTGTCCAGGGGGGCCATTAACGTGTTCCAGACCTAGGAATAAGTCTTCCAACAGGGTAGAGTTTTGCATGCCTTTGCTTCTACCCACTGTTTTTGCTGCTTAGCTTCCCTCCACATCTACACTGCTTTCACCCCTAAACATCACCCCAGTTTATGCCTTTGTTTCTACCCTGTTTTTTTTGTTGAATTAGCTTTCCTCCACATCTACACTGCTTTAGCCCCTAAACATCACCCCAGTTTTTGCCTTTGCTTCTACCCTGTTTTTTTTTTTTTTGAATTAGCTTCCCTCCACATCTACACTGCTTTAGCCCCTAAACATCACCCCAGTTTATGCCTTTGCTTCTACCCTGTTTTTTTTTTTGTTGAATTAGCTTCCCTCCACATCTACACTGCTTTAGCCCCTAAACATCACCCCAGTTTTTGCCTTTGCTTCTACCCTGTTTTTTTGTTGAATTAGCTTCTCTCCACATCTACACTGCTTTAGCCCCTAAACATCACCCCAGTTTATGCCTTTGCTTCTACCCTGTTTTTTTTGTTGAATTAGCTTCTCTCCACATCTACACTGCTTTAGCCCCTAAACATCACCCCAGTTTATGCCTTTGCTTCTACCCTGTTTTTTTTTTTGTTGAATTAGCTTCCCTCCACATCTACACTGCTTTAGCCCCTAAACATCACCCCAGTTTATGCCTTTGCTTCTACCCTGTTTTTTTTTTTTGTTGAATTAGCTTCCCTCCACATCTACACTGCTTTAGCCCCTAAACATCACCCCAGTTTATGCCTTTGCTTCTACCCAGGTTTTTTGTTGAATTAGCTTCCCTCTACATCTACACTGCTTTAGCCCCTAGACATCACCCCTGTCCATGTGGGGTCGGTGGCCTCGTCATCCACCAACTCCTCTTCCAATTGCGCACTGGCCCCTTACTGCAAACCGCACATGACCACAGCTTGCCCTGATGGCAACTGTGTCTCATGATCCCCACTTAGGTCCAGACAAGTCGGTGGCGGGTCCAAAACCCCAAAATTGGAAGGAAATGGCGGATGCTGCAGTATTTCTAACACCTGTTCCTGGTGCTCGGGCCTGGTCTGTGTTGTACCCTGCACCCTGCTTAACGCAGCTGCCATATCCGAAGTTGTGCTGAGCGCATGCTAATGTTTCGTGTCCAGTGCAATGGATGGGATGGGATTTCACATAAGTCTGCCACCCATGGCCACTCATGGTTGAGCAACTGAGGGAGTTGACTTTGACGAACCCGAGGGTTTTGGAGTTGGAACTACATCAAAGGTCTGTGCTGCTCACACACTCTGCTCAACACATGATATGTTTAGTGCCAGCAGTGTGGAGACGTCGCACAACAGCCGTTGTTCCAGCAGGTACAGGCGTTGTAGGAGTGCATAGAGGCTAGCAGCGGCAACTATAGGCTTTAAAAACTATCCGCACAAGCGCCACACTTTCACCAGTAGCTCAGGAACACTGGGGTACCTTTTTCAAAAGATTAGCAGCAATGAGTTAAAAACGTGGCCCAGGCATGGAATATGTTGCAGGCTGCCAAGCTACAGAGCCGATCCCAGGTTACGGCCATTATCACACATGACAACATGCCTGGGCCCAGGTGCAGTGGCAAAAACCACATTGCCGTCTCATCGAGGATGGCATGACTCACTTTGTAGGCAGTGTGCTGTCTGGCCCCCAAGCTGATGAGCTTCAGCACGGCCCGCTGACGTCTCCCCACACCAGTGTTGCAACGTTTCCAGCTCGTAGCTGGGGTCAATTTAACAGCGGAGGAGGGTGGTGTTTCAGCCCTCCTCCCAGGAATGTTGTGTGGGGAGACAAGTCAGGCCACCACATTTTGCGATCCGGTCCACGCCTCAACTACATTCAACCACTGTGCCAAAATTGAAAGGTAGCGTCCCTGTCCGCATGCACTTGTCCATTCGTAACTGGTCACGTGGAACTTTAGGGCTAAGCGCTGAATTTAGGGACCGCCTCATGTTTGGGGGAAAGTGCTGGTGTGGACGGCACAGTGCGGTGGCGCAGTAGACACTCTGCCCAAAAAGGGCAGAGTGTCCCCCAGCCGGGATTCCAACATCTCCTGGGCCAGATTTCTTGAGATGAGGCCGTTGAAGCCTTGGGCATGCGGGTGGGTTGCGCTGTACTTTAGCATGAAATGAAAGGCTTGGGAGATGGGGAGTTGCTGGGAAGAGGCGCATGATGGCGCGGGCAAAAGGAGAAATGGCAGGAAAAGGTGAGGATGAGAGTGAACTCCCCAAAGTGTCAAAGGCAGATGTGGAGGTGTCCTGGCTGCTGGTCTGGACTGCAGCGCCAGCCCTGTCAACAGTGGGAGAGGCAGTGGCCGCCAGGCCAAACGACGATTATCCTGCGCTTGCTCTCACCCACTGAGCCCAGGGCTTGCCTTCCAAATGATGGCACCCGCAAGAGGTGGTGAGATTCCTCTCTGCAGATCTCCAACCCATCTTGGACTTGCAAATTGCACTAAATTTGTCATGTAACTGACATGTATATGATGAGTCTATCCATTGTCTGTTCATTTTGGTGAAAGTCAGCCTGTCAGCTGACAGATAGCTGTGCTTGTCAGTGATGATGCCACCGGCTGCTTGTACCCCCAGTTTTTGCTGCTTAGCTTGCCTCCACATCCACACTGCTTTTGCCCCTACACATCACCCCTATCCATGCCTGTGCCTCTAGCCATAAGTCTGCCACCCATGGAAACTCATGGTGCAAAAAAGTGAGGGAGCTGACTCTGAGGAACCCTTGGGTTTTGTAGCTGGTACTCCATCAAAGGTCTCTGCTGCTCACACACCCTACTGAACATACGGTATCTAGGGTTAGAGCGTGTGGTGACCTCGCACAACAGTAGGTGCTTCAGGCAGATGTAGGCCTTGCTGGAGTGTATTGCGGCTAGCTCCAGGTACTGTAGACTTTGGAAAGTGGGTGTCCAAGTGCCGCACTTTCACCCTTAGCTCAGCTAATTTGGGGTATGTTTTTAGAAATCATTGCACCACTACATTGAACACGTGGGCCAGGCATGGAACGTGTTGGAGGCTGGCAAGCTCCAGAGCCCTCCAACAAGACAAAAAAGACTGGCCCCAGGGGCAGCGGGGATAAACAAATTGCCATCTCATCCAGGATGGCATCCCTGACCTCAGAGGCAGTGTGCTGTCCGTCTCCCAAGCTGATGAGCTTCAGCCCAGCCTGCTGACGTCTCCCCACACCAGTGTTGCAGCGTTTTCAGCTCGTAGCTGGGGTCAATCTAACAGCGGAGGAGGAGGAGGGTGGTGTTTCAGCCCTCCTCCCAGGAATGTTTTGTGGGGAGACAAGTCAGGAAAATTCTTGAAACAGGGGAGAGTTTTGCATCTTTGCCCTTGCTGCCTATGGACATCCCTTTGCCTCTAGCCACCATTTTCCCTGCTTTGCTTGCCTCCACATCCACACTGCTTTTGCCCCTAGACATCACCCCAGTCCATGCCTTAGCTTGTACCCCCAGTTTTTCCTGCTTAGCTTGCCTCCACATCCACACTGCTTTTGCCCCTAGACATCACCCCAGTCCATGCCTTAGCTTGTACCCCCAGTTTTTCCTGCTTAGCTTGCCTCCACATCCACACTGCTTTTGCCCCTAGACATCATCCCTATCCATGCCTCTGCCCCTAGCCATAACTCTGCCACCCCTGGAAACTCATGGTGCAGAAACTTTGGGAGCTGACTTTGAGGAACCCTTGGGTTTTGTAGATGGAACTCCATCAAAGGTCTGTGCAGCTCACACACCCTGCTCAAGATATGGTATTGTAGGGTTTCAGCGTGTGTGAATGACGGACAACAGCCTGTGTTTGGACAGATGTAGGCCTTGCTAGAGTGTTTTTAGGCTAGCAGCGACTCCTGTGCACTTGCAAAAGTGGGCGCACAAGCGCCGCATTTTCAACAGTAGCTTCGGTACATTTGGGTATGTTTTCAAAAAACTTTGCACCACTAGGTTAGACGTGGGCCAAACATGGACCGTGTTGGAGGCTGGCAAGCTCCAGAGCCGCTACCAGGTTCCAGCCATTATCACAGGCGTAAAAATGCCAGGCCCCAGGTGTAGCAGGGAAAAAAAAATGCCATCTCAGCCAGGATGGCATCCCTGACCTCGGAGGCACTGTGCTGTCTGTCCCCCAAGCTGATGAGCTTCAGCACCGCCTGCTGACGTCTCCCCACACCAGTGTTTTAGCGTTTGCCGCTAGTAGCTGGGGTGGAGGTTGCAGCGTCGTAGGGTTTCAGTCTACTCCTGCCATGAATTTTGGCCTGGGAGAGGAGATAGGGTACCTCAGTTTGCACCCCGGGACCAGACTCCACCACATTCACCCTGCCTGTCCTTAAAGATAAGCAGCATCCCTGACCACAGGCGCTTGTCCAAGTGTCGGTGGTCAAGTGGACCTTGCAGCAAAGCGCGGAACTAAGGGCCCACCTGATGTTGAGTGACACGTGCTGGTGCAAGGCGGGGACGCCACACCGGGAGAAGTTGTGACGGCTAGGGACGGCATAGTGAGGTGCCACAGTTGCCATCAGGTCCGGGAAGGCGGGAGTTTCAACAAGCCGGAACGCCAACCTCTCCTGGGCCAGCAGTTTAGCGATGTTGGCGTTCTAGGCTTGCGTGGGTGGGTGGTTAGCAGTGTATTTCTGCCGGCACTACAATGTCTGAGAGATGGTGGGTTGTTGTAAAGAAACGCCTGATGGTGCCTTTGATGGTGCAGGAGAAGGAGATAAGACAGAAACAGGGGAGGATGAGGGAGAAGTCAACAAAGTGGCAGAGGCAGATGAAGTGATGTCCTGGCTCGTCCTCTGGAGTGCATCGCCAGCACTGTGAGCAGAGGCAGTGGCATGAACGGCGGGCGACGTTTGTCCTGCCGTTGCTGCCTGCCACTGATTCCATTGCTTGGATTCCAAATGACGGTGCATTGAAGTGGTGGACAGGTTGCTCTTCTCAGGGCCCCTACTCGATTTCGAGAGGCAAATTGTGTAGACGACACTATATCTGTCCTTGGCGCATTCCTTGAAAAAACTCTACACCTTCAAGAAAGGTGCCCTCTATGGTGGAGTTTTTCTGGGCTGGGTACAATAAGGGAACATCTTCGGACATTCTGGGTCTGGCCTGGCTTCGGCAAAGCAGCTGACCTCTGCCTCTGGACATGTCTGCCTCTAGCTACCCTTTTTGGTGCTGCACCTGCCTCAACATCCACACTACTTTCCCAGCTTGACATCCGCCTTGTCCAGGTGGGGTCGGTGTCCTCGTCGTCCACCACCTCCTCTTCCAACTCCTGTCTCGCCTCCTCCTCCTGCACAATGCGCATGTCAACTGGCTGCCCTGACAGCAACTGCGTCTCATCGTCGTCGATGAGGGTGGGTTGCTGGTCATCCGCCACCAAATCGACCGGAGATGGAATGGAGGAGACTCTAGTGTTTGAGCATCTGGACACAGATAATCGTCTGTTAGGTCCGTGGAATCGCGAAATGGAGGGGCAGGTTGCGGTACAGTCAAAGGAAGGGAGAACAGCTCTGGGGAGCAGGGACAGTTGGGGTTATTGTTCTGGGAAGATTGAGAATTTTGGGTGGAAGGAGGACAAGACTGTTGGGTAAGAGGAGGTAGAGGCTGACTGGCTGGTGGACAATGTGCTTTAAGCGTTATCCGACAGCCATTGCAAGACCTGTTCCTGGTTCTCGGGCCTACTAATCTTTGTACCATTCAGCCTAGTTAATGTGGAACTTTTGTGCAAAGCGCAGAACTTAGGGCCTGCCTGATGTTAAGGGACACACGCTGGTACAAGGCTCAACTCACCCTAAGTGCCAAAAACACTGCTGGTGCAAGGCTCTACTCATGCCAAGGGCCTCAATCTCTGCTGGTAGCTCAGCTTAAGGTCCTGTAACTTTGTTTGGAAGGGCTCATGTTAAGTGCTAGAAAAGTGAATTTTGGAAGGTCTTACCACATCACACACACACACTCAAAATGACAGTTAAGGGTGAGGGCTTTTGGAATTCCCATTGCCTATTCCATTTGTGGTTGTCATGGGGAACGTGATTTAAAGGGGTGGTTGTTACTGTTTGTTGAGCTTAAATTGGGGTTTGTGTCCATCCATTTGGTGAGTAAAGAAGGTTTCCAGGTATTTTCCCACTTTGATAGAGGTTTTTTTGAATGTGTAAAGTGTGTAGTTGTTAGGCTGTGATGTTGGGGTAATAGAGGGTCTTTGGTGTGTTAGATGCCCCCAGACATGCTTCCCCTGTTGTCCCAGTGTCATTCCAGAGGTGTTGGCATCATTTCCTGGGGTGTCATAGTGGACTTGGTGACCCTCCAGACACGGATTTGGGTTTCCCCCTTAACGAGTATCTGTTCCCCATAGACTATAATGGGGTTCGAAATCCGTTCGAACACACGAACATTGAGCGGCTGTTCGAATCGAATTTCGAACCTCGAACATTTTAGTGTTCGCTCATCTCTAGTGAGTATCCCTATATAGAAAGCATTAAAATATTATTCTTTATTAGAACTAGTTAAAAAGACCTAGATTGATCGATCAAAACAAAAACGTGAAGATTCGCCCTAGCTAAACCAAATCATGGTGCGAATAATGCCCAATATCTGTTACAAAGGCGTATCCCACAGGCCAATGCTAGTAGCGAACCACAAATGTGACACTGTTTAAAAACTAATAGAAAAGAGAAGCGAGGGGAAATGTGTTTTTCTCAGCAATATTAAGTTTCTATTACCGTGACCAGTATTAGATTTCTGTCACCGTGATTTCCCCTTGATTCTCTTTTCTATTAATTGTTAAACAGTGTCACATTTGTGGTTCGCTACTAGCATTGGCCTGTGGGATACGCCTTTGTAACAGATATTGGGTGTTATTCGCACCATGATTTGGTTTGGCTAGGGCGAATCTTCACATTTTTGTTTTGGTTGATCAATCTAGGTCTTTTTAACTAGTTCTAATAAAGAATAATATTATATAGGGATATTCACCTATGTTTTGTTTCATTATATTAAAGTGACTAGCTTTTACCCGCGACTTCGTCTGCGGTGATTTGAGAATTGGGCGGACACAGACGTGTGAAACTGTAAAAGTGCTTTAAAAAGTTTGGTGGGATAGCAAATGTGATGTGTTATATTGTGTATGTAGTAATACAGACAATGTGATGTGTTATATTGTGTATGTAGTAATACAGACAATGTGATCTGTTATATTGTGTATATACACTCACCGGCCACTTTATTAGGTACACCTGTCCAACTGCTCGTTAACACTTAATTTCTAATCAGTCAATCACATGGCGGCAACTCAGTGCATTTAGGCATGTAGACATGGTCAAGACAATCTCCTGCAGTTCAAACCGAGCATCAGTATGGGGAAGAAAGGTGATTTGAGTGCCTTTGAACGTGGCATGGTTGTTGGTGCCAGAAGGGCTGGTCTGAGTATTTCAGAAACTGCTGATCTACTGGGATTTTAGCGCACAACCATCTCTAGGGTTTACAGAGAATGGTCCGAAAAAGAAAAAACATCCAGTGAGCGGCAGTTCTGTGGGCGGAAATGCGTTGTTGATGCCAGAGGTCAGAGGAGAATGGCCAGACTGGTTCGAGCTGATAGAAAGGCAACAGTGACTCAAATAGCCACCCGTTACAACCAAGGTAGCCAGAAGAGCATCTCTGAATGCACAGTACATCGAACTTTGAGGCAGATGGGCTACAGCAGCAGAAGACCACACCAGGTGCCACTCCTTTCAGCTAAGAACAGGAAACTGAGGCTACAATTTGCACAAGCTCATCATGGATCCATCCTGCCTTGTATCAACGGTTCAGGCTGGTGGTGGTGGTGTCATGGTGTGGGGAATATTTTCTTGGCACTCTTTGGGCCCCTTGATACCAATTGAGCATTGTTGCAACGCCAAAGCCTACCTGAGTATTGTTGCTGACCATGTCCATCCCTTTATGACCACAATGTACCCAACATCTGATGGCTACTTTCAGCAGGATAATGCGCATGTCATAAAGCTGGAATCATCTCAGACTGGTTTCTTGAACATGACAATGAGTTCACTGTACTCCAATGGCCTCCACAGTCACCAGATCTCAATCCAATAGAGCATCTTTGGGATGTGATGGAACGGGAGATTCGCATCATGGATGTGCAGCTGACAAATCTGCGGCAACTGTGTGATGCCATCATGTCAATATGGACCAAAATCTCTGAGGAATGATCCAGCACCTTGTTGAATCTATGCCACGAAGAATTGAGGCAGTTCTGAAGGCAAAAGGGGGTCCAACCCGTTACTAGCATGGTGTACCTAATAAAGTGGCCGGTGAGTGTAGTAATACAGACAATGTGATGTGTTATATTGTGTATGTAGTAATACAGACAATGTGATGTGTTATATTGTGTATGTAGTAATACAGACAATGTGATGTGTTATATTGTGTATGTAGTAATACAGACAATGTGATGTGTTATATTGTGTATACAGTAATACAGACAATGTGATGTGTTATATTGTGTATGTAGTAATACAGACAATGTGATGTGTTATATTGTGTATGTAGTAATACAGACAATGTGATGTTATATTGTGTATGTAGTAATACAGAGAATGTGATCTGTTATATTGTGTATGTAGTAATACAGACAATGTAAGCTATATGTAAATGTGAGTGAGTAGAGTGAGGGCTACTCCTGAGGTGACAGTAAGGAGTGTGCAGGCAGGTTGAGGCAGGAAATGCCAGGCAGTGTGTGTGAGTCTATACCTGGGGCTAGGAGTACTGCTTTTGTGAGTCTCCTGCTAGGAAGCCATGTTGTTTAGTGGCACCAAAAGTAGCCTATGACTCAATGCTAAGGGAAATCTATGTTTGTGGAAAATTGCACGCAAATCCGTCCAGGCGTTTTAGCGTGATTGAGGAACAAACATCCAAACTCACAAACATGCAAACATCCAAACACACAAACTTTCACATAATATTAGTAGGATTCTACCACTAAATCGCTTTTTTTTGTGCTTTAGATGTCGGAATAGGTTTTAGAAAGGCTATTCGTCTCTTACCTTTAGACGTGGTCTCTGCGGCGCCGTTCCTTAGAAATACCAGTTTTAACCGGTATACAAATGAGTTCTCCGCAGCAATGGGGGCGGGCCCCAGCACTCAAACGGCGATGGGGGCGTCCCCACTGCTGCCAGAGAGCTCTCTCCAGCGACGCCTCCATCTTCAGCTGCAACCCCGCCTCTTGTGTCTTCCGTCTCAGTCCAACCTCCGACGCCTGCGCAGTACGCTCCTGTATTGAACTACAAGAGCAAGAGCGGCCTCCCATTTTTGCTCTTGTAGTTCAATACAGGAGCGTACTGCGGCCGGCCAGCTGCTGGCAATTTTTGGAAGGCCGCTCTTGCTCTAGACCACGTTTAAAGGTAAGCGATGAATAGTCTTTCTAAAGGCTATTCCGATGTCTAAAGCACAGAAAAAAGCGATGTGGTAGAGTGGTAGATTCCCTTTAAGGGTCACGCAATACCCACTGCATCACATTTTTTGTCATTTTTTTAAACTAAATTAAGTACACTTTCCTAGGATACCTTTCTTATTCTGCATTGCAGCTCTATTTTCATGAAAAACTGTGTTTTATTGGTATGCAAATTAGCTAAATAGGCTTTAGGGGCATTATTTCTCTTGCTGCTCCACATAACCACCCCTAACTGCACACAAAGTGTGCCAAAGTGGAATATGTCACTCAAGCAATGGGATTGGACCTAGTTAGCAGTTAGGGATGATTTTGTAGAGAAGAGAGTAAAGTCCTAATAAGAGAAGAAATTCCCCCATAGCTTTTACAGCTAATGTGCATATGAATTAAATGCTGATTTTCATGAAAAAGGAGCTGCAATACAGAATAAGGAAGACATCTTTGGAAAGTATAGAAGCAACCTTAGAAGGTACTGTCATTAGTTTGATACTGATTTTCCTGCTAACAGACACCCTTTAAGATGGCTTCACAGAGGAGTGATAGAGGAGGGAGGGACTGGGCTCTCTTCATGCAGTGAATGAAGAGGACAATGGAGAGGCTCCACATTCTGCAAATAGATTTCTCTCTGCACTGGACTGAGCATTCTGAAAAATCTGACAGCTTGCAAGCCAGCACAGGAAGTTCCCAGCAGCACTTGTCTCTTCTATTATCTCCTATGTGTGTGGGCAAACAGGAAGCTGAGTCATCATCATCATCATCAGCAATCTCCCATAGGAAGCAACAGGAGAGGAGTGCACGATGTATCGTGCAACAGTCTAATTAGCATATGAATAAAAACGGACTTATTCAGAAACCACTGAGGCAATCTACAAACTAAAGGTAGGTGTGGAATAGACTTTCTAAAAGCTATGCAAAGGAGTGATTAGTTAAAAATGACTTTTCCTAATGATAGAGCCCCTTTAAAAAGATAGAAAATCTTTGGAGGGAGTTGAAAGTCAGTGTTGCCCAGCGACAGCCCCAAAACATCACTGCTCTAGAGGAGATCTGCATGGAGGAATGGGCCAACATACCAACAACAGTGTGTGCCAACCTTGTGAAGACTTACAGAAAACGTTTGACCTCTGGAATTGCCAACAAAGGAAATATAACAAAGTACTGAGATGAACGTTTGTTATTGACCAAATACTTATTTTCCACCATAATTTGCAAATAAATTCTTTCCAAATCAGAGAATGTGATTTGCTGGGTTTGTTTTCTCATTTTGTCTCTCATATTTGAGGTCTATCTATGATGTCAATTACAGGCCGACCTCATCTTTATAAGTGGGAGAACTTGCACAATTGGTGTCGGACTAAATACTTTTTTTCTCCACTGTACTCCTGGCAGAATTACATGTAAGGAAGTCAATAGTACTAGTAATGAATAGGGGAGGAGGGCAGACTGCTTATTGTCGTGTATGCCCCCTGTCTAAGGGAGAAATATAAAATGTGCTGCAGCCATAATAGGGAAGAAGAACAAGTAATAGCATATCATGTATGAAGGCTTATACAGTTATAGACCAGATGCTCAGAAAGACCCTTCATATATTTCTGCTTTTCATGAAAATTCAAATACTCTTCAAAGAAAATAGTACTGCCCACATGTCTGGTAGAGTACGGGGAGTGAAAGTAAGCAGAGAAGAAGGATTGAACAAACAGTAGGATAGGAGGTTTGTGGGGCAGGTAACAGAGCACAGTGCAGTTAGCTTCCCTGCTCCAGATCTATGGAATTTTGCAATTAATAAGACAGTTTTGAAAAGCGTCTCAAAAAGGAGTGCAGAGCTTAGAGGAAAATTTTGGCACACAAAATTGAGATAAAGCAAGTCAATCAAGAGGTGGCATGAAAAAAGTAACTAACATCCCGCAATATGTGCAAAATCTATCATACACAGTGTGAGCCCATTTCTGCCTACAGTCTAATTTTAAGATTTCTAAATGTAAAGGCATTTTTCAGGCAATGGTGGGGCAAAAAAAAGAAGCATTACTCATATCTTCTTCCATCCATTGCTCTGTGGTTCTAGTTCTCCAGAGATAAATGATGGATCCTCCAGAACATGGCCTCTCCAGAAATTCACTGGTCTCAATGGTTTCATGTGGTACTCAGGAAGTCAATACATTCTAGAAGTGCAGCAATGGCTACACTATTGCATGTAGCCCCAATTTTATGTAAATTAGGGTAAAACAAGCTATAACATATGGCAATAATTTATGGTTATTGTATAAGCATTGCATAAATACACAGAAGGCTACTGCATATTTGCATAAAGTATTTGTGTCCTTTTTGTTTCCACAAGTTTCCATGGTAAATTCTTTAAAAGGTATGTCAAATATTCAACGTTTCCAAATGGAATTTGCCACCTATATCTCATTGATTTTGTCTTGGTTGACATACGATATATCCATAGCTGATGTGTTTTTGTGCACCACAGTTTGCCTTACAAAGTTGTGACATTCCACATTCTTCTAGTTATGTTTTGCTCTTGACTAAGTGATCTTCATTAGAGATGAGCGAACACTGTTCGGATCAGCCGATCCGAACAGCACGCACCCATAGAAATGAATGGAAGCACCTGTGACGCCGGCCGGCCGCCGGCAAAGTCAGCATCACAGGTGCTTCCATTCATTTCTATGGGTGCGTGCTGTTCGGATCGGCTGATCCGAACAGTGTTCGCTCATCTCTAATCTTCATATGATATTACATTGTACATTCAATATTTATATGCCAACAGATATATATACCCCAAGGAGAGCCACATAAGGGCTTTGTTGAAATGGCAAAAAAGAAGAGGAATTCCTCTTCATTTTCTGCCGGCAGCAATTTCGCCTGCCATCTAGCCGGGAGGGGATGCTGATGCAAGACATTACCATTCCGTCACTTATTCTTACAACTCATTAGATCTGGATAAATGGGCCTAATCAGCAGGGAGTCTTGAGCCACGGACTCTGTGGCTGAATCAGCCGCAGAATCCACGGAAAAAATGAGCTGGGCGCTTCTTTTTTTCCACGTCCTGCTGTGATTTTCAATGGGAGGCAGATTCCGGGGGGAATCTACCTTGGACTCGGGGGGCAAAATCCATGGAAACACTGAAGGTCATTCATATAAATGCATTTCCAGAAGGAGCTTGCCCATATATGGGATCTAATGACAGAGACATATACATAGCTTCCAGTAAATCATACCATACATACAGTATGCTTTTACCTTTCCATACCATACTATCTGTCAGATAAAACTGCATCACATCCTGTATCGCTCATTGCAGTAACACAGGGACAGTGATTCAGTATTCTGCTCAGATTTGCTGTATGTATTTTATCAGGATTAATGTAATATACAGAAATACACGAAGATTAAATACTAATCCTGCCCTTTCTTTTTCGTATCTGGGTTATTCTTTGCTTAATTATTTTCTATACTAATCCTCTTTATGATGGCTGAAGGATATTTGGTTTCATTTCAGCTAAATCTAGGCCTGTTGGCTTTCATTTAGAAACAACCCAGTAATCTTTAATATCTGAAAGATAATGCCATGTCTGAATTGACTGCAAAACATTTACATCATCGCAGATATGTTGGACCAGCAACAATAATGCAATGAAGCTTTCGAGCTAACCACCGGTGACAGAAACATGAAGAAAAAAAATATATATTGTAGGCAGGCAGTGGGAATGGTTGTGGAGGGGAGATATATCCTATTGAGATGGCTCCTCTCCACTTGGTGAGGGACGAATCCATGTCCAGGTTTTGGGGTTTGTTTGTAGACCCGGGCTCGATGCTCTATCCCAGGGTTTGGTAATAGCAGCAGTGGGAGCCTTAAACCCTATCCAACAGTTGGGTGTGTCTCTGACTTTCATTGTTGCTGCTGCTATTGAGAGCTGAGGACCCAAACCCAGTATAGCTGTGGAAAACCAGAAGGGCCAGCCTGCTAAGTTTATGGACTGCTTTGCCTTGTGGCTGAAGTAAGCCTTTTCTTTTCCTTTGTTGCTGAAGAAAGCTGTTTATCTTGAACTTTGTGAATTTGCTCCTAATAAACCAAACATCCGTTGAACCTGAAGACCAAGCTTCACGTGTGTTTTACTTGCCTGACAACCAGCCCCAAGCACCCGCTTTTACAATATATATATATATATATATATATATATATATATATATATATGTCATGTACTGGAACAAGATAAAATAAAGCTGTAAATAGCAATAACGGGTGAGACCAATCTGTCAGATGTGTCAATGTTTGCATTATTACCACGGTTCATAGGAAACCACCAATGCATTTATCCATTACACTAGTTTCCTTCCTCTCATGTTAAAGATGCTTGTTTGAGAAGGATAAATAATGAAAATATATATTTCTTTTACACAATCAAATAGACTTCTACTTTTTACCAAACCCTGGAGAAAGTTTTCCTTCTTTCCAACATAGGCTCTGTGCATCTATAGTTAGGTCAGCAGCCTTGCACAATTCATAGATAAGGACTCCGACATACATGCACTTACACATTCTGAAAACCCTTAAAGGGATTCTACCATTAATTTTTATTTTTTTTTCTGTGGCTAATACGTCGGAATAGCCTTTAGAAAGGCTATTCATGTCTTACCTTTATATGGGATCTCCGCCGCGCCGTTCCTTAGTAATACCGGTTTTTAATGGTATGTCAATTAGTTCTATGGCAGCAATGGGGGCGGGCCCCAGCGCTGAAAATGCGATGAGGGCGTCCCCACCGCTGCCCGAGAACAGGATCCTGCGCCGCCTCTAGCTTCTGCTGGATCCTCCCCTTCTTTCTTTGGCGGCTTCACCTCTGTCAGCTCTGACACTGGTAGAGCCGACTGCGAATGCGCAGCCATAGTTCCGAGGCCGCAATTGCGCACATGCGCAGTCGGCTCTACTAGTGTCTCAGTGGCAGAGCCAACTGCGCAGGCGTCAGAAGAAAGACGAAGAAAGTAGGGGAGGATACAGCAGAAGATAGAGGCGGCGCAGGATCCTGTTCTCGAGCAGCAGTGGGGATGCCCTCATCGCATTTTCAGCGCTGGGGCCCGCCCCCATTGCTGCCAGAGAACTAATTTACATACCGGTAAAAACCGGTATTACTTCCCCACATATGATTTTTCTGGCTCTTCCGAATGAAACGTACTCTCCACGCAGAGATATTCTGGTCACGCAAATGTTAGCTGCAGCAAAACTTCTCATTCCTCAATTTTGGCTCCAACCTATAATGCCGCCGATCCAGGCGTGGGAAGCTAAGGTCTCTAAAATATCTCGCTTCGAAGAATTGCTAGATTGGTCCAATAAGACTTATGACACATACAGGAAGGTCTGGACACCATGGCTAGTTTCTAGATAGGTCCTCCGTTATGGTCTGCTTTGTAGGAACCAAGGTGAACCAACTACTGCTAGTTGCTTGACTTCGCTACTCTTCGATCAATTAGGTGTCGATTATTTACTCCTCTCAAGCATGATACTTCTACCCCCCCCCTTTTTTTCTCCTTTCTAGGCTTATCTCTTTCCCTTTATGCCCTACTCCCCCCCCCTCCCTCTATGCTACTGACCTCTTGAGAATCTCTCTGCAACACGCATAGGTTTATGATTTTTGTAATGTGCAACATGTTTTATAATTTTCTTTTGATGTTTATTGTAGCTTCTGTATTTTTCGGGCATTGGACCCATGTGTTTTCTTCCCCCCGTTTTTGTTTTCTGTACCCCCTCCCCTCCCATACTTTGGAAAATAAATAAAAATTGTTGAATTAAAAAAAAACCAAAAAAAACACAAAACGGTATTACTAAGGAACGGTAAGGTAAAGGTAAGACATGAATAGCCTTTCTAAAGGCTATTCCGACGTGTTAGCCACAGAAAAAAGATTTTTAATGGTAGAATCCCTTTAATAACTTTTACTTACTGTCAGGAGGGAGAGCACTGTAGGAGATAGGGGTAATCCACTACTGACCAAACTATTACCCAACACCTGATTGCATAGGTCAACACCAAAAGGGAACCACAAACTGTGATTTTGGCAGATACACAGGACTAAGATCTTTTCATAGTAGGAGCCCAGCACACTGTTAACCAATCTCTCAATTATATAACAACATTCCTGATTTATATGACTTTTTTTTTGCCCATGTGTCAAGTTCTATATAGGGAAGTATCTATCCCCATGTATGCTACAGGGAGCATTGTAAATCTATGTCTGGAAGTTGTGGGTCTCCAAGTCTGATTTGGCATGTGTGTGAGACCTGTCATGGTGACTATAAGGTCTTGACCCGAGATTCACAGATTCTTTGCCCTAGAAGGAGATTGACACAAAACTCTACTTCAGCAGGAGGCAAAATGGATTATTATAGCAAAAGCTTTAGGAACCTTAGGCCGCATGTATGTAATTCTATTGTGACACTGTTATTTTATATACATTTTACTCTTTTATGTTGTTGTCCACATTGCTTACCATGGTAATAATGCCAGGTTACACTTAAATAGACAACCCCAGTATCATCTTGTCTTCAAGCCTGAGGAAACTTGTAAAATAATTAGGGAGCAGACTCTCATCTTCTCTATGTGTTCAGTGTATGGGAGACATCATACCAGTTTATTTCTACCCATTAGTTAAAGGACATCTGAAAATTAGAGATGGAGCCTGCAGAGAGGAAAATTGCCAAAAGTGCAGAACACAAGCAATATAATAAATGGCCAGATATAGTACTACTCCCCAAATATATACATAGTTTAGGTATATCAGGATGAAAGCATATGTTCTTCTAAAATCTCTTTATACTGCTCAGCAGATACTGTCTTTTAAGATGTGTGAGCTGCCCATGCCATTAGCACTAATACAGTCCCATACCACCTGCGATGCAGGCTTCTGAGCAATGGTAACAATTGGTAATGCGCTTTTTCTCATAGGATCTCAAAGTGCAAGTAGCATCGTGGAGTAGAGGATTTAGTGACTGTCATATTGGCGCTCAACTCCTCTCCTCTTGAGTCCACAGAATATGGCGTTCTTAGTTTCTGAGAGACTCTGCCTCTATAACATGCTTTTTTTTATACACAGTCATGTGACTTAGTTGAAACTTGACCCTCCAGCTATTTTTTTACTTTTACTTTTCTAGCCTTTCATCAACACAATCCTAACTTTTCTGAGATATGTTTCTGCCATCAATTTGAGTTAACTTTTTCAAATGAAATGGAAACATTTCACCTTCTGATATGTGATATGTTCAAATTGGGAATAAAATATGGTTACATGAGATTTCTAAATCATTGCATTCTTGTTCTCTTGTGGATTTTAGGCAATTACTATTATGAAAATTCAGAAATGAACATTTTCTAATGCAAATTAGCCATTAGAGTAGAGAAACAACACTATAATAAAAAGCAACTCCGTTCTATATGACTATGTAATACAAAACTATAGTAAAACATTGCACTAAGGGCAGTATATGCTGTATAAAAGGAATTTGCTCGTCATCTAGTAGTAATATTATGGCACTATTTTCAGTTGTGCTTCCTCTTCTAGAGAATACTTGAGAAGGCGAACATCTGGAATCAGTTCCCATTGGCATCATATTTCCTGAAAGCGGATGTTTTACTTTACAAACACTATTCTAGTAAACCCACCCCCCACACAACTACAAGCTGAGGGTTATCCAATGAAGTTCCACATTTGCCTGCTAGCTCTGGAACAGAATCTTGACCTTGAAACGTGCACACCATTAATGCTGGTTCATGAGACGCTGCAGATGCATCTTCCACTGTATAAAAAGATGTTTGGTTGAGCTTCTATGTGTGAAAAGGGGGGTGTACAAATATGGCTGTATACTAAATAAATCAAATATATCAGAATATTCGGAATCAGGAGTTTACAGAAATGTATAATATTTCTACAGATACACAAAATCAATAAAAGTTTTTAGAAATGTATCTTGTTTTTTATCTTGTGCCTCATTGAAAGAATAACAACCCTACTGAGGCATGCCAATATAGCTAGAGAACCATAAAGTACTAAATCCTATGTCATAAAAATCCTACATTCACGCCAAAGTACATTGTTAGAATTTTTTTTTTTAAAATCCTCATAATATGAATACTCCAGAACCAAAAAGATGTTTTTATATTTGCATATATTATATTCTATGAGAATTGTAAAAACTAGGATTAATATAGGAAGCTATAAAGCTTGTTATCAAATCTATAGGCAAAGCCCAAATAGGGGAGGCAAAAGGCATATCCTTGGTGTTCACTTGGCGTTTATGATATTCACTTATGATATGTAACAGAAAACATTAAGAATAATAAAAAAAAGATGCTGCAAATATGTGTAACCTGGCCTTAAAAGAGTTGTCCAGTTTTAGACCAATATTGAGAGACAAATGTATTTGTATAATGAAAAGTTCTACAATTTTCCAATATATTTTCTGTATCAATTCCCTCTCTACTTGCTGTCATTCATTCTGCTTACTGCCAGTGAACAAAAATCAGTCCATGGTTATGTGATGGAGCGAAGCTCATTACCAGACAGATATCGGATTACAGTGCTACAACCATGGCCGGCACTTAACTAGCCAATGACATCTTGTTTATTTGTCCTGTGACTAGTTTGTAGCTCATTGCCAAAGTGAAGTGGGATGAGCTGCAATAACTATGCAATGTACAGCACTGTGCTTGGTATTTAGTATCTCCACCAAATACTATGACCAGATGATGAACAGATGATTTGCGGGGTTCTGGTGTTGGACTCCCACCATTCTTCTAGATCGATGACCTATTCTCTGGATTTAAAACTATGTAAATTGATCATTAATTAGTGAAAACATTAAATCACGTCTAGGTTTGAGCCGATCCTGACTTTTCAGGATCAATTTTGAAATCCGTTTTCCGATCATTTTTCATTCGAACCCGATCTCGATCCCAATTCCGATTCCAATGCAAGTCAATGGGATTTTTTACTAATCGGAGATCGGATTTTAAAAACAATCCTATTCACTATACAGCATGGAATCTAACAATTGAACGCTTTAATTGTTAGAATCCACGCTGCGTAGTGATTTTTTTTTAATCACTACGTAGCCAGAGGATTTTTTTTTAATCCTCTGGCTACTTAGTCCCCCCTGGTGTCCACTTACCTAAGCCACAAGCCCTGTCTTCTTCCTAGCTCTTTAACACTAACCTGGGAGGCGGGGGCAGCGAGGCAAAGAAGAACGAGAACATCGGGCACAGTACCAGCCATCTCTGCAGGTAAGTAGCTACTAGAGATGTTAGCTAGTCTCCCATTAGAATGAATGGAGGCAGCCGGCGCGCAGGGGGTTAAGGCTGTGTGCCGGCTGCTTTCATTCATTCCTATGGAACTGCAGTGGAGCCTTCACACTGAGTATACACTCTGCTCAGAATGAGCAGAGCGTATACTCAACGTGAAGGCTAACATTGTTAGCTTTTCCCACAATGCTTGGCCAGTAGCAAAGCACTGTAGGAAATAATCACCGATCTCGATCCCACCTAAAAAGATTGTGTTCGGAATTCCGATTGCGATCGTGAAATTTTCTCGATCGCCGATCGGAATCCGATCTTTTCTGAACACGATCACTCAACCCTAGTCACCTCATTTATATTGTATAAGTCCAAAGCAGGTCTGATCTGTTATCAAATCTACAACACATATGTGATATCTGGAAGCAAGATATTAAGACCAGGTCAGATTCTGCAGTTGTGAGGTAGGGCCTTCATATATTAGACTTATTTACCAGCTGATCTCATAGATTTAATTTGAATAGAGATCTGACAATCTAGATCCTCATGAACTTTCAGAGTTTATTATCATGCTGAAAGAAGCCAATGTCATTACAGAATATAGTCTACTACAATGCTTTGGTAGCTGCTACATGTCAAAGTAACATCCATGTGAACATTGCCATGAGCATTACACAGGCTTCTCTGGCTTATCTTTTCCCATAATGTACCCAAGTAAGAGACATATGTATGTCATCCACATAATATATAGTTCTGATGCTCGTGTCCACTGTAGGCAATTTTGGCCACCCCTTAACAGGTGACAGTATTAGATAATCAATGTCATTTGCTTTACCTGTCCGTGGTTTTGATGGTTTTTTTATAGCTTAGGGAGCGTTCACACTACCGTCGGTGTCCGACATGTAGTGTCCGCTCCTAGTGTCCGCTCAAAATCTGTCACGGACATTAGGAGCGGACACTAGCTGTGTCTGTGACACCTGTCATTCAGCTCAATGGGCATCGGGTGCGTTCTTTTGCACTCCGTACCCGTCCTTCCCTGTCTGCAAGTGAAGATGTCCGACTTCTCAAGCGGACAGAAGAACCCTGCATGCAGGGTTTTCCTGTCCGCTTGAGAAGTCGGACATCTTCACTTGCGGACAGGGAAGGACGGGCACGGAGTGCAAAAGAACGCACCCGATGCCCATTTAAGTGAATGACAGGTGTCACAGACACAGCTAGTGTCCGCTCCTAGTGTCCGTGACAGATTTTGAGCGGACACTAGGAGCGGACACTACATGTCGGACACCGACGGTACTGTGAACGCCCCCTTATAAGTGAATATGTCCTATTACAAGAGGAAAGATGAAATAAATAGAATTTAGCTCAGCATGATGAATACCCATTTGCTGGCTTTGCAAATGTTGTAGCGTAGTACTTTTTGAATTTTGAGTTTAGGAGAACTTGATAAAATAAATAAATTTTGTGTGAAGGATTACTGAAAATATTAGCAGCATCTTGTTTTATTAAACTTAATACTTTCTATTATATATCTTAAAGTGAAGCCCATAAACACAAAGGGAAATTATATACATAGGTGGATGTAACACTACAATTAAATCCTACCAATATTATAAATGTGAGAGTTTGTATATTTGTTACTCTATCACGCAAAAATGGCAGAACGGATTTGGATGAAATTTGGCACAGAGATAGTTTGTAACCTGGATTAACACACTGGATACTTTTTATTCCGGTAAATGACATGGCTTCACGGCTCTTATCAATTTATGTATCCTACTAATATTAAACTGCTCTTGCTGGCAGGACAATCGTTCAGCTGATTGCAGTTTACTGATAAAACCTGGTTTGTTCTCTCTGTAAACACATAGATAACACTGAGTCCATTCTGTACAAGCATCTGCATATTATCTGATCTCCATAAGTGTTCTGTGTCCCGTTCAGCCAGAGGGTGTTGGGGGAAAGAGAAATACAGGAAGTGAGAAGCAGACACTCCAGGCAGCGTGCTGAGACACTGAGATGGGAAAACCCCTTTAATCCAAATTGCCAGATTCTCAATTTTAAACGTGCTGGGAATACGAATATCTAATTTGTCGCAAAATTATCAAAAAACGAGAACTATAAAAAATAGCCAGAAGTCAACTGACTTCTCCTGAAGCGGAGCTGAGGAGGATTAAGCAAGCTAGGCGTCAAGTGGCTCTTAAAGCAGCCGAAACACTGGAGCAGGCAGATCATCGATGCCAATAACATGCTCATTATATGGTGTCCCAGCAAGCTGCTGAGATGCCGGGACAATCACAAGCACGGCACGAGGAACAAGTTCAGCAGCAGGCCAGCTTGAGAGCTGCCGAAACACCGAAGCAGGTGGCTCATCGACGCCAACAACATGCAGATGAAATTGCAGGCAGAAGCTAGTGCTGTATAAATACACTGCACTTTGTAGTCTACTATTACAGTCTAGTATGTGCTGTAACCAGTACATGTCATCTGTTGATGGTATTTTGGCAGTTTATAGTGTGAAGCTGTCATTTACATGATCTATTAGGTACTAGCGGTGGAATTAAGTGTAAATTATCTTAAAAGATTTATTTTCAGCAGTTTCTACTTCTAGCTATTTTTAGATCTCCCATTTTAGGGTGGAAGGAAAATTCACAAGATTTCCTGTAATGAAATCCTACAAAACTATTTTTTATAAACAGACAAAAACAATTTTAGTACATTTATTGGGGAAATGTTTTAATACGCCAAACATATTATAACCATAACAGGAAAGAAAACAAAACGACAAGTGTGACGTGACTGTGTCCTTACAGTAAATGGAAACAAAGTTCCCTCTGTGGAGAGGTTCTGAAGGCCATGGCAGTGGATCCTCTTCTACCCTGAATAGAACAAAGTATACTGTGGATACACATTTTCAGTATTTGTTGGAGCTTTATTTCTTTCACCAAGCACAACAAATAATATGATCATCAAAAAGAAGGTTGTTCTCGATACATATATATATAGATTGTCCACCTGGTACATGCTGATATGGGTCACATTTGTACAAGAGTTTCCAGTATATCATACAGATAATAAACTAATATTCCACTCACCATTACTAGTCCAGTTACAGCTGACTTTACAACTGCCGCCCTAACAGTATCTCTTTGCAGCAGGGAGTAACACTAGAGTCCGGAGGAGTTACGTAGCAATAGTATATGTATAACGTGTAAAGCTTTGCTTACACTGAGCTTCACGCATACATACGTTGTACAGCTCTGAAGTGTGTTACTAAACATATGTAGTGATATGCCTATACTTGCATACAGTACATCTGCCATTGATTTTCATTATAAAAATGTATACCATGCAGTATATGTATAATCGTGGGGTCTTGTTATACACAGTCCAGTCATATTAACGTGACCACCACCTACCTTTGATGTCAACGTTAAATAACCAATTGCAGAACGCACGTGTCATCAGCCATCTGGGTGCACTCATCATTGTGGAAGGCACAATGGATCAACACAAGTATGCATCTATCCTTGCAGACCATGTTCACTCCTACATGCAAAATGTTTTTCCTCAGGATGATGGCATCTACCAGCAGGATAATGCGACGTGTCATAAAGCTTGCAGTGTACGTGCGTGGTTCGAGGAGCACCAGGATGAGTTTACCGTACTCCCTTGGCCCGCAAATTCCCAATCGAGAATCTGTGGGATCATCCGATCGAGTTTTTCGTGCCATGGATGCTCAACAGTGTAACCTAGCGCAGCTGGCCACGGCACTGGAGATGGCATGGCTAAACATCCCAGTGAACATCATCACAACATCCCCTCTCTTCCTGCACGTCTCGCAGTGGTCCGCTCTGTGAAAGGTGGTTATTCTGGATTTTGACAGGTGGTTAGATTAATGTGACTGGACTTTGTATTAAACAGCATAGCCCATTATGCTTTTTAACATAGTTATCAAAAATGTACAGGCATACTTCAAATATATGGCAAAAGGACACTCTTGGCATACATTTAGAAAATGCCAGTTTATAGGCATGTTACATTTACATGTCAATAGAATTTCTTGATATACACTCTGAGTGGAGGGCCCAAACACATTGTCAACAGAGTTTGGGAGCCTTCACACGGAGTATACGCCCTGCTCATTATGAATGTAAAACTCGTTCAGAATGAGCTCCCATTGATTTCTATGGGTGCTGGCATACGTGCGCTCCCCATTGAAATCAATAGGAGGCTTTTTTCCCTATTGCTCTCAATGTGATACGCGAAGGGCTATTTGTCTCCTACCTTTCGTCGTCTTCTCCGCGCCGCCGTTCGCCTACAATCCTGGTTCTTGTCGGTATGCTAATGAGCTTTCTTGCAGCACTGGGGGTGGGCCCCAGTGCTCAGACAGCATTGGGGGCGTTCACAATGCTGCGAGAGAACTCTCTTCAGCGCCTCCTCCTCTTCTTCAGGAGCATCATCTTCAGTCTCTTCTTCCAACAGTGGCTTGTAACTTCTAAGGCCTCAGGCAGAGCAGACTGCGCATGCCCACAGGCCACGAGAAAATGGCCGCTTGCACAGTATTGGAAGTGGCCATTTTTTCGTGGCCTGTGTGCATGCGCAGTCTACTCTGTCCAAGGCCCGAGGGCTTAGAATTTGCAAGCCACCCCCGGAAGAAGAGGCTGAAGATGACGCTGCTGAAGAAGAGGAGGCGGCGCTGAAGAGAGTTCTCTCGCAGCACTGGCGATGCCCCCAATGCTGTCTGAGTGCTGGGGCCCGCCCCCAGTGCTACGAGAGAGCTCATTAGCATACCGACAAGAACCAGGATTGTAGGCAAATGGCAGCACGAAAAAGACGACGAAAGGTAGGAGACGAATAGCCTTTCTTAAGGCTACCGCGACGTCGTACTTAAAAAAAATCATGTCTGAGTGATAGCATCCCTTTAATGCAAAAAATGGCAGTACAGCGTCTGTGATGCAACATTACTTTGGAAAGTCCTGTGCCATTTTGCCCTAATTTTAACACTGTTGGTATCTGGAGGCAACCAAGAGCGATATGTTAATACTGTAAATATGGATTTGTAGGGGTGTTTGGGACATTTTCTTATGTTATACTTCACCAAGTTTGATACATGATTTTATGGACTAAACAGCTTTCAAATTATTTTCTGTCTTCAGGACTTGTGTGGCATGATGAGCAACACGATTGTTGACCAACACTGAAAACTTTATATTTCAACTTCAAAATTCTGAGTTTTACAAACCGTGGGTCACAAATTTGCTCCAAAATTAATACAAAATACTGTTACAAAACATTTGGTTCAACCTACTTATAATCA
This sequence comes from Leptodactylus fuscus, assembly GCF_031893055.1. Taxonomy (NCBI): domain Eukaryota; kingdom Metazoa; phylum Chordata; class Amphibia; order Anura; family Leptodactylidae; genus Leptodactylus; species Leptodactylus fuscus. The sequence continues at coordinate 103,658,412 of NC_134267.1, forward strand.
ACTAATATATATGATATCATTTAATAAAGAGACACTTGTCTTTTAAAGGCATATCAACCAGAGCTGTTGATTTACATGAAATAGAACAGTAATAGCCATTAAAGTAGTCATGTTGTGCCTACTATTACTAGCAGTGCTTATTATGCTGCAGCACCCTCTGTGTTCTGAGATAAGAGAATGGCAGGAGGCTGGGGGTAGTAGCCATCAATATCTGAATTACCGGGTGAAAATCTGGTAAATTTATAATCCAGTGGCAAATCTGAAAAATAAATAAATAAATCATTATCGCAACATAATTTTCCTAAATGTATATACTACATTGTTTCTAAAATATCATTCCACTCTCATGGAATAAACAGTTCTCAGAATAGTTGCTGGTACTACTGAACATCACAACAATAAGTAAGAGTATTCCCATCTGTTGGGGTTTTGAAGGTACTCAGAAGGGAAATTGTTCTAAACATCTTGGAGAACTATCCACAAATCTTCTGTGGATGTATGCTTGCTCAAATCCTTCTGTCTCATTATGTAATCCTAGACAGACTCGATGATGTTGAAATCAGGGTCCTATGTGAGCCATATCATCCCTTCAAGGACTGCTTGTTCTTGTTTACATTGACGACTGCTCTTAAGGGGGTATTGCCTACTCAAGGATCCTATCTATACTGGTAGCTTATGCAAATTGAAGAGTTTTCCTAAGTATATTGCTTTAGAAATTATGCTTTGTTTTCCTGCTATCTGAACTTATTCCTCCCATTATTTACACAGCGTTTCCATAACCACTGACCTGTGTGATAGGACAAGTGACCTCACTCATTGCTCTCACTTTTATCTACAGCTCTGCCTGCAGGACAATCAGTTCAACTAATTGCAGTTTGCTGATAAAGCCTGGCCTATTATCTCTCTATGTAAACACACAAATAACACAAAGTCCCTTCTCTACAAACATGTGCATATAATCCAATTTGCATAAGTATTGTGATACTTCATAGTGTCTTGTTCAGCTAACTGGGGGGAGGGGGGAGAAATACAGGAAGTGAGAAGAAGAGAGAGCAGGCAAACTGCTGAAACAGTGAGATGGGAAAACCCCTTTAATGTCTTTGTCTATGTGTTTGGTACAGTTGTTCTCCTGGAGCCAATCAGGTGACACCCTGACAATACTGCACAATGGATAATTATTTGCCTGTGTTTCTCAGTATTGTGGACACCATAAATTCTGAGCAAAGTCCCACCATTCTTCAGTTGCCTGCAGGCACTCACTATTGTATCACATCTTCTCTTGTTACAGCTGTCTATTTAAACTTTTCATCTCCAGGCCACAGCACTTGCTACTGTTTCTCTGCACCCTAATCCCTGTTTTTGTGCATAGTTCAGCTCACTTGGCTTTGTTTCCATGTAAAAAGGATGGTTTTCTGGCCACAATTCATCCATGGGTATATCTGGGTTCCACTGGTTAATGCAAGTTCTGAGCTGATGGCACTGTCGGACATCTTCCGATTTTAACAAAGTAAGCATGATAGCCACTTTGTCCACAGCCCTTGGTGTAACAGAAGGCAGTTTGCACCATCAATACCATCGAGGAGGCATATGATTGACTTCATATTTATTCAGTAGCAAGATGACCCCAAACATACAGCCAACTGCTATCTTCAGAGTCCTGGAAGTGATGATGTGACCCCGCAGAGCCCTGACTTCAACATCACTGTGTCTGTCTGGGATTACATGAAATGACACTGAGCAGTCTAAATCCACAGGTCTAGGGTTATTTCTCCAAGACTTTTGGAAAAACCTCAGAGTTGATTCAAAAACAGTGTGCAACGTGAATTGATTCTGTTTTGCAAGCAAAGGGTGGTCACACAAGATATTGATTTGATGAAGATTTCTCTTTTGTGTTTAGTTAATTGACAAAAATATACTCTTTATACACATTCTTACTTTGCAGCATTTTCCCCACATCTACATCTGGGACAGGAACTTGTCAGAAAATAGTGCCAATCAGAATAAAGAGGTAACTGGCTGAAAATTGATCTGGCATAACTGTAGTTACTCAGCTATAAACAAAAGCCACCCCTGAAAATAGTTTGGCCATCTGTATATTAAGACAGGCTTTAATTGGTATTATAATCCTGCTGCAGTGGTCTGACTTAAAGTTCTTGCTTCCTGATGTAAAGTCTATAACAGCGCCCCCTTAAGCCATGTGCTTACTACTACTGATACTACTACTACTATACTATACTAGATTGATGCCTGCATATGTGGCAGAGGGGCCCTTTGGGTTTTATTGCTGATGTGTTGAACCATATATGTTGGGGTATGCAATCTTTTAGTGTGATAGGAGCAGCCAGAAGATCCCTAACCTGTATGAGAAGGGAAGCTAACCCATCTCTCAAAATTTCTTTGTGAACCAATTCCAGGGCATCAGTATCACTTTAGTCAATGGGCTAACAAAGTTCAAAGCTTTTAATTGGTTGTGGTCTGTATAATATGGTCGTCAATGGATATCCAAATTTTGCTTGGTGGTCTCTAGTGCCAATCTATAATTCAAGCTAGGTGGTTGGCTTGATCATACTTGAATGAAAACTTCTCAGGGCAAGATGGTGGTGCAGTGGGTAGCACTGTTACTTTGGAGCGCTGGAGTCCTGAGTTGGCATGTAGCTGAGGACAACATCTTCTAGGAGTTTGTATGTTCTTGCCGTGTTTGTATGGGTTTCCCCTGGGTATTCCAGTTTCCTCCCATACGACAAAGTAATAGTGAATTTAGACTGTGATAGTGATGACAATATCTTTGTAAAGTGCTGTGGAATATGATGGTGCTATATAAGTACGCTAAATAAATTCTCAATTATTGCCTTCTTTCCTTCTCACTGTTTGTTACATTGTTATGTAATTAAATGACTATTATTATTTGAATTATGAAGAACCCAAATGTATTCTTTTTAATTGTATGATGACTCTTATGTCACATTTTGTCTCTTAGGTGTTCTATATTTCATTGTTATATGCTCATTTTGACCTGTATTACTATAAAACCCTAATAAAAAGATGTATTTAAAAAACAAACATACATATATTTAGTAGAACTATACCTTTAAGTCAACTGCACAAAGTAGAAGAAAAGCACTATCTAACTTTCCCCAGCATCTACATTCCAAAAAGCCTTTACCATTCCCTGCCTTTTCTGGTACCCAAGTCAGGGCATAACATCATGTTCTTTCAGCACAGTCATGCTATTATCCAATGAAGACATTCAAGTAACAGACTGAAATATACGTCTGAGCTTGACCTGCTGGAGCTTCTCGGTTACGTAATTCTGCTTTGCAGACTCACATCTGGTTTATAAATAAGCCCACATATTTTAAACATATGTCCAGACTCCATATTGGTAACTGTGCTTTTATGAGATTAATGAAATGATTGCTCTACATTCCTCCTAATGGAACAGGCCTGAGATGTGTCAGTGCATGGCCTTATTGGTATTATTATGCCGCATTCTCAACACTAATTATATGTCCATTATAGATATAGTATATTGTGGTCTGTATATAACTGATATATATCTAGAACATAGAAAGTATAGAATATACAGTGATACATCTGCAAAAGACCACTCCTTTATCTCTACTACATTTTAAGTTCCATTATATGGAAGTAATAAATATATGAATAAGGAAAGAGTAAGGGGCAGATTTAGCCATAATGCAGTTCATGAAATTGTGTGGATCAGGAAGGCCTCAAAGTGGTGGATTGCATGGGGTACATTATGGATTGCTTGTTTAAAATGTGGGTGTTTTTTCCACATCATGTCCTGACATTGCTCAACATCCAGACCTCATATGTGGCAACAGGCCAGAACGAGAGTGGAGACAGACCTGGGCAGAAGTGGAGATTGGTGAGTAGAGGCTGTACCTATTGGAATAACTCATTAGATAGTAGACTATTGTCAGATTTATTGACCTGAAAATAAGGGGAGGTTCCTGAAAAGAGGGGCGTGGCCTAAAATTTTTGATTAGGGGCCCCATACTTAAAGGAGTTGTGTTTTTTCAGACCAATATTGAGAGACAAGTTGTACAATTTTCCAATATATTTTTGGTATCTTTGCTTGCTGTCATTCATTCTGCTCACCTCTAGTGAATAAAACTCTGACCATGGTCATGTGATTTACGGTCCATGGTCATGTGATGAGCACACAGGTGCCGCTTGTTACAGTCACAGCACAATAATCAGACATCTGCCTGGTAATCGCCTGTACACCCATCACATGACCATGGACTGTAAATCACATGACCATGGTCAGAGTTTTATCCTCTAGAAGTAACAGAATGAATGACAGCAAGTCAAGATCTAGAAAACTGTGAGGAATTGATACAGAAAGTATATTGCAAAATTGTATATCTCTTTATTGTACAAACAATAACATTTGTTTCTCAATATTGGTCTGAAAGTGGCCAACCCCTTTAACTTTGTTTGCTAAAATATATGTCACTAATAGGCTGTAGTAAAAGAACAACTCACATTATCAAGTTATATAAGCCTCAACTGTGTGTATTTGGATTACTATACATCCATGCCCCTCGAAATGTATGAGTAAAGGTTTGGTTAGTATTTTGCACCTATACAGCCTACACATTATACCATTTGGGCTTGTCAGCATTCTGTAGTAAACCATTGTTTCATCAACGCAGCCAGGGCCTGTGGTGTTGGTTAAATAAAATGGGGTGCTGTTACTTGTTAGGTATACATATATAGGTGCTGATTACCAAAAAGTTGGTGAACAAGAGCTAATTTACATATAACCTACCAAGAACCATGTCTTCTAAAAAAAAAACAAAAAAAACCCAACAAGTGTCCTATATGGACAACATGTTTTTATTTGCTCTGCAGGGAATTTGTATTGAGTTTTTGGGTCCTGGTAAGTCTCTTTGAGAGGGCCGGGTGGGTCAAGAAGGAAGTGATCTGCCTCACAGAAGGAAGTGCTCTCCCGTGCCAGAAGATCTGGACAGAAAGAAAGGTAAGTATGATGGGAGGTTGTAGGGGCGTTAGTATTGGTGACCGAACATCACCGCAACATCTAAAAATGTGCCAGGGGAGGATCTGGGTAAACATACATTTTTTAGATAGTAAGTTAGAAGTTAGGCGGGGGGAGGGTGTTTAGCTTAGTGTTGAATTATCGATTTATCCCAGACAACTGCTTTGATACCTAGTTGTACATTTTTGCATAATCTGTCGAGCAAATAATACGGTTTCAATCCCCCAAATTAAATCCATAAACTGTTCAATATTCTTATATTGTACGCAGATGTACTGCTGTCAGGGTATGCTTCTGGATATAATCTGTAATTGGTAGGGGTCTGGTCCTGGCATTTTCAGCAGCCAACAGAATGAGAATCTCGGGTTATACTACGACTGGTATGTCTCACATTCTTTTATGCCTGTTAGTGAGATTTTGTATTCAGGATACATGTACCTATTCACTTTGTGGAAACTCAGATATGTGCGGTATGAATACATTTCTTATTTTCATAGTTAAAAGACCAACTTGAGATATGTTTTGAAGTGACTTTATGTTCCATTGAGTGATGGTTTTTAAAAAGTTGCAAAAAATTGTTCCAATCTCACTCCAGTGGGTGGGCACTGTAGAAAGTGGAGTAACATCTCAGGAAATAGTAGACTTCTAGATGTGCCAAATTTATCAGACAACTGAACTTGCCTCAAATTTGCCAAGGCAGACCCCAACCCAACTGACTTTAAATATTTTCCACATATATCTCCCCCTCCTCCTCCGACTTTAATATAGTTTTTTTTTTCACTCTATCTCCTAATATATATGCCTATTGTTTGCAAAGCATGCTGAGGACTAGTAGTGTTAGGCCTGGTTCACATTTGCATTCTGTATTCCGTACAGGGAGTCCGCTTGGGGACCACCCAAATGGAATACCAAACACTTTAAAAAGTGGTGAGCAATGAAAGCACACGGGCCTCAAAGACTATAATGGGGGTCTGTGTGTTTTCCGCGCAGTTTGCAATGGGCAAATATCTGTGAAAATAAAGAATACACTGTGGACTGTAAAATCTGAAGCATGTTCAATAGTGTCACGAATTCTGTGTTAATATTCTGAAGATTAAACATAGGCTAAGATGCTCTGATACTACTTAATAAGTACGCACAGTATTTTAGAATAGAATTGTATGTATTTTATATACGCCCTTTATCACAGTCCTGTGGGTTTTACAGACAGCAGAATGCCAGATGAACTGATAAATTCCTATATTTCATCTTCATAGCTTAACTAGTTAGACAGAATTCTAACTACAAGAGTTTTCAGCATTATACAGCTAACAGTTTTTCCAGTATAGTCAAAGGGCGCTATATACCACCCCCTCCCCCTCCAGATTTCCGCAGTCATATCAGGCTGGTACAGAAGACCAATATCTGCCTGTTTTCAAGTCAAGAAAAGGAGGACCCTGGGAGCACAAGGTCTCCCCTCTGTGTATGCAAGATTCCTGCAATACTTCTTGTTTTTGAAAACTTGTCTATGGAGGAAATATAAATGTATGTAATTTTATCAGATTGTATTGTAGCATCTCTTTAGAGAATTTCTGCAGAATATAAAAACAAAAAGAAAACAAAAAACAAAAAAAAAAACCCCACTGCTTTCTTCCATAAATAGCTTGATCATAGGTTATGGTACTGCACCTCTGCTCCAGCAAAGTGGATTGGGATGAGCTGCAATACCAAACAGTTTGTTGTCAATAGTGATTTTGGTTTCTAATCCTATACAATGCCTTTAGATTATAAAAAATGGCCATCGTGAAGACCAAATTACTTACCTACAATTGCCATGATGCTTGGGATAGTTATTGTGCTGTAATTCCTAATACTGGAACAGCACCATGTCATATATGTTGTATCCTGTGAGCTCTTAGCTCCAGCAATGCAGTCTGCAAAGTAAGATCCCCATTTCTTTGATATAGAATAATTTTCTTGCACTGGAAGGGTCTAGAATGAAAGAAACAGTTTTCAGTTTTAAAATGGCAGACACCCAGAGGATCCCATTATAGTTTGTTTTAGAAATCCAGCCTCCCAGGGGACCCGAATGACAGAGACCATAGAACTCACGTGAACCTAGCATAAATTATAAAATTCTAGCTCGCTGCCTGATGCTTAGATGGTTACTGACAAACTTAATACACTTTCTACCAATAAGTATTTGGACACCTGCGGAAGAATAGAAAAACATTTATTCATATTGAATAGTTGGTAGAACCCAGCAGATGCTTCCTTATGGATTGTATTGATCGACACAATACTCCCGGATGCCTGTTGAAACTCCTGGTGTATGTGAGCCATCAGTTGGGTGCGGTTCTTCTAAATTTCTCTGGCCAGCACGCGTTAGTCTCTAGTACCTCCCAGTTTTGGGGGTCTGCTGACTTGGGGCACATTCCGACAATCACCGTTCACCTTCCACTTTGTAATCACATAGGCCACTGTCGATTATGGGTAATTCAGTTCACTTGCGATGTCCCTTAAGGATCAACTATTTCTGTGGTACCATACAATTACCCCTTTCTCGAAATCGGACAACTCTGCACTTCATGTCATCTTGCATGCGACTAATGACAATGCTGTTTCCTACACGATATTTAAAGAGGACCTTTCACCACTTTTGGGCACATGCAGTGTTATATACTGCTGGAAAGCTGACAGTGCGCTGAATTCAGCGCACTGTCGGCTTTCCCGATCCGTGCCCGGTGTAAAGAGCTTACGGTGCCGGTACCGTAGTGCTCTATGGTCAGAAGGGCGTTTCTGACCATTAGCCAGGAACGTCCTTCTGCCTCGCGGCGCCTATCACACTGTGCTGTGGAGCGGGGAGGAACGCCCCCTCCCTCTGCTCACACAGCTCGTCCATAGACGAGTATTATCAGGAGAGGGAGGGGGCGTTCCTCCCTGCTCCACAGCACAGCGCGATAGGCGCCGCGAGGCAGAAGGACGTTCCTGGCTAATGGTCAGAAACGCCCTTCTGACCATAGAGCACTACGGTACCGGCACCGTAAGCTCTGTACACCGGGCAAGGATCGGGAAAGCCGACAGAGCGCTGAATTCAGCGCACTGTCAGCTTTCCAGCAGTATATAACACTGCCTGTGCCCAAAAGTGGTGAAAGGTCCTCTTTAATGGCGGAAGGCGTGACACCGCAGATATCTTTATTTGCATGGGTGTCCAAATACTTATTGGTTGACAGTGTACAATGAACTAAAGATTGATACTGTGCAAAACTCAATTATGAAAAAGTAGGCTCCCCTCAAGGAAGCTATGGGCAGCCAAAATTTTAAAGTAGCTCTATGTTTTAGAAATGATGAACTAATTAAAGAAATTTTCTATAAAAATCCAATACTAAATGCTATGCATTCTGCAAGGCTAAACCAAAGTGCCCGTTCTCTGTCGCTTTGTTTGTTAGTTTTAACCACCTGAATTCTGTTTAGGCTTTGAGCAAAGTTGCTTACAATTTTGACAGACAGAGTGAGTCATTATTAAAACAGCTGTAACTTTGAATTCGCAAAGAATCTTGGCTTTAAAATAAGACCAAGATCATGCCTGTGGCCCCAGTAGATCCTGAGATGTCTCTTGTTGAAGTGGTCCTGTATATACTCACAGCTTTCATTGTAGACAGTGTGCAGGTGTACAAGTGCAACTTGACACTGTGCAGGGAGAGGAAAAGGATTTCTTACTCTCCTGTTGCTGTCACTTCAGATGACCACACGGGAGGGGGTACTATGGATGTTGTATTCATTATATCAATCAGAGAACAGACTTGAAATTTAACCTTTTAGATGCTGTGGCCAATGCCGACAGCAGAATCTAAGGGGTTTTACAGAAAAAAAGTAAAAGCATTGCCAGATCCATAACAACCAATAAAAATTTTTGGTACATTTATTCAACATGAACATAAACATAAACATAATAAACCTCAAAATACACATTTGATGTTTTCTGTTCATCTAACCCCTCGGAAACAAAAAGTAATAAAAACAGATCAAAAAGCAATATGTACCCATAAAATACAAGGTCTTGTAAAGCTACATTGAAATAAAATTTAATCTGTGAAAACTGGAATGCAGAAATAGATAAAATGTCACTGGCTTAAGAATAAAATGCATTAGAGATCTAAAGGGTTAAAAAGCACCAGAGTTATGGGCCAGCCATATTTACTTTAACAATAAATTCAAAATCTTCAATAAAAAGTGACACTTTCGGCAGGGTTTTTACAACTTTAAAGTGACTGATGGAGAATTAATAACATCAAATTTAATGCAAAATATAATGGGGAAAGAATTCCTCAATATATAAACCAGTCACGCGCTCCCTCAGTGTAGACAAATATCGATACACAGATATGTAGACAAGAGAAGATTTATTGTAAAAGATGACACTTTTTGGGGTATTTTTGGTACTCTATGAGTGCCACCCCTTCATCAGATCTCTTAATGAAGCTATATCAGCATGCACGTGTATCGATATTTGTCTACACCAAGGGAGCGCGTGGCTGGTTTATATATTGAGGAATTCTTTCCCCATTATATTTTGCATCATATATTCCGACCCAAGAGTCGTCGCCGGTGGACGCTGCCTATTATATTTGGTCAATATTCTTATTTTGCACCCTGCTAGGCGCAACCAGAGCTCAGCTTGAATTGAAATTTCCTGAGGTTTCAAGGTCTCTTAATAAGCGTGGCCATACTTGATCAATTGCGTTATATAACATCAAATTTAGTAGAACTACGGTTCCTCAAACACTCTTCAGATGATGGAAAAGTGCTAAGTAGGGCATTAAAATGGTTGTTCAGGAATTGAACAAATACCAGAAGGGGTTCGGGAAGGTATAACATAAAAAAAAAATAAAAAAATATCATACTCACCTGTCTCTGTTGCTCCAGTGTCTGCCACTGTCTATTCACCTGAAGTAGTGCTCCCCCTGTAACTGCGAAGGCCAATCAGCAGCCACAGGAAAGGACACAGTGATGAATGTGAGTGACGCCACCAGTTCTTTGTCAGCCACCAACTGGCCTTAGCAGTCACATGGGGTGCAGGACTACTAAAATAGGCCTCTACCAATAAAAATGACAAAGTAACAACTCTAGGTCAGCAACTGCGCTTCTAACCACTGTGAGGGCGAGACTAGTGGCATTCTTAGGCTAAGTTCACACGTGAAAAAAGCTAGCTGATTTTGTCACTGATTTTTAAGCCTCACTTTTTTTGGATGCTGTTTTTTGCATTGGACGCTGTTTTTGACGCTGTTTTTGACGCTTTTTCGGTCGCTGTTTTTTTGAAGCTTTTTTTTTCCCCAGCCCATTTTTTAACTAGCCAGCCCACTGGGCATGGCCAAAACCAACCCCTTTTTGTCTGTAGGCGCCATTTTAGCACACATCTCTAACTGAGCAGAGCTCACTGCTACTTCATAGCAAGCTGCTATCTTTGATATCAAAAAATAAAATTAAAAAGGCATGGAATCATCACTTAAAAAAGTTAATTTTAACAATATTGAAGCAGTACTTACATTTTTAAATGCAATTTCCTGGAGAGAAGGGAGCCCAATGAATGCTGCTGTATCCAGATGTGCTGTGCTGTGATGAGTACTGTCACAAAATGGCTGCAGGAAGCAGCCAACACCCATGGCCACTCCTCTGGGATGTCACTTCCAAAAGTGTGATAAAAAACAGCTAGCTGTTTCAGTCGCTGTTTTTGCCAAAACAGCTGCAAAAAAAAAGCGACCAAAAACAGCTAGCTGTTTTTTCAGCGCCCAATAGACTCCAATTCATTTTTTCAGGCGGAAAACGCCTGAAGAAAGGTCATGTCGCTTCTTTTTCTGCTAGCAAAAAAAGCTAGCAATAAAAAAAGCTAGCAGAAAAAAAAAAGCTAGCAATTCACATAGGGCTCCATTTTATGGAGGCTGATTTGGCCGCGAAATCAGCTGTCAAAATCAGCGTCCATGTCCCCGTGTGAACTAGCCCTTAGGGACAAGGGATGTTCCGCATTTGGATGTTTTATGGACTACTAGATTGAATGTATTAGGATCAGTGTTTTGGGATTGCCCTCGTTAGGGTGGGAGGTACTTTTGGGACTACCGGAGCATAGTATAGTGTGTAACAGGTATTACATCTCTCATTCCCTCTCATGGACTGTACCCTGGCATATGCAAGTTGATCCCTGTTGGATGTTTATTTAATTTAATTATTTATTTAGCTTACTTATATAGCGCCATCATATCAGTCAGTCACTGTCCCATATAGGGTTTACAATCTACATTCCCTTATTATCTTTGGAGTATGCGATGTCTTCCCTACACCCCTCCTGAAAGTCCACTATAACAAGGGTTAGACCATTTCATTTAATAGTTATTGCTACTTTATGCCATTTATATTTTGTATGGTGCCTTCATTTCATGTATCTTTATATGTATTAATAGAGCCCTACTTTAATTTATTAAAATATATGTTTTATGGATTTACTTTACTGTTTATGGTTTACACTCCTTGAATGTCTGCTTTCTAGACAGAAGTTTTGGGATTTATTTCTCGGCTGTCTTTGATAGTTACCGACTACAAATAATTTGTTTCTAGTCTGATCCTTCCGTCATGCATCATCTTTTTTTTCATTATAAGGGAGTACCTATGACCATGAGCACAAAGGACATTAATGGCCCGACTGGACAAATTCCCAAAATGAATGCTCCAAAAGCACAAGCTTTACTTCTTTTACCAATCTGGGTGGTGGATTTCAGAACCTTGTGTCAGTCTTTCACTTCTTGCACATTAATAGAGCTACACCTAAGTGTTAAATCATTTCCTTCCATCAATTACCGTAATTCCAATTTTTATGTCATATTGAGGTGTCCGAATTTTCCCTACCATTACAGTAAATTAGCTCTACAGAAGTTCTAAATCACTGGTTACTACAAAGAAGCGCACTTATTTTTTCTATTAAATAAGTCAAAGTGTTGTAATAGTTGTTTCTGTTAACTTTGGCAAGGACATGTCCCACATCTGCAAGAAATCAGTTTCTGCCCTGCGTCTCATAGGCGTAGTACTATCCTTGAAGTGACCAGTATTACACTACTTTTTATTTTATTTGCAAAAACACTAGCTAGATTGTTTTCAAGATGAAGACACTAAAGAGTTCATCATCAGGGTTCTTGCCAGGGAGTTTTGGAACTGAAGGAATCATGCAATAGTCTTTAAGGAGCACAATAATACACTTGAAATTGGTCTGCACATTATTATAAACACTACAGTCCGCACAATAAACATGACAGCAATGATACAAGAACTAAAAGCAGATGTGATGTGCCTTATTCTCAGTTACTAAAGAGGTTGGTAATCGTTTAATATGAAAATATTCCTCCTCATGCACACAAAACATGGAACAAAATGTGTCAGTGTTTCTTCTCAAGCCTGCTTAGGAAAAAGAAATTTAATAATAATAATAATAATAATAATAATAATAATAATAATATGGTGGCCAAATGGGTTGTGACCTAAGTTTCCCCTGAAAAGTTTACAACTAACATACTACAATTTTTTAAGTCTAATAGTGGTGACGAGACATTTTGAAGGCAGGTTTTTAGTTGGAATCTGCTTCAAAAATCCCGCTGCAAAAAAATCCATGTGCCCCACGTAGCAAGAAACAGCTAAAAAGCGCTGCAGAAAAGACCACAGGGGTAACGCATTGTGTTTTTTTCTGCAGCACTTTTCAGGGGAAAATGTTTTGTTTTTATTAGGGAGCCTTGACATGGAGTAAACGCTGTGTATTTTTGCAAAATACACGTGTAAAAATACGCCTGTAAAATGTCATTGAAGTCAATGGGAGTCTTATTTTTACACGTGTATTTTTCACGTGTATTTTGCAAAAATACACGCGCGTTTACTCTGTGTGAAGGCTCCCTAATAAATTCTATGTTTTGCAATGGGTGAAACCAGCAGCTCAAATAAAGCCACAACAGTCTGTTATATTTACTTAAAGGGATTCTATCATTGGCTCTAGTAATTTTTAATTCAGCATATATTTGTGTAGCCTTTTAGAAAGGCTATTGCAGACATACCTTTTATTCATTAAACCCCTCAGCCGTTTCTGAATTAGCCCACATTTATTGATATGCTAATTAGCCAGCTCGGAGCACTGGAAGTTTTTGAGCACTGTGTGCTATGTGTAAACAGGGGGAGGTGAGTGCAGTGAGGCTGCTGCTGCGTCATCATCCTTCCCCTGCTGTCACCTCTCCCTGTGTACACATAGCAGACAGAGCTCAATGAACACTGGAGTGTACCTTGCTGGCTAATTAGCATATCAATAAAAGCGGGATAATTCAGAAACGGCTAAGAGGATTAATGAATAAAAGTTATGTCTGGAATAGCCTTTCTAAAGGCTATGCAAATATATGCTTAAATTAAAAATCATTAGAGAAAATGATAGACTCCCTTTAACTCTTTCACTGCCAAGGGTCTCTGGAAATTTTGCACCTCCAGTAGCCAGAGCAATTTTCACAGTTTTGAGATGGATAAATCAAAGCTAAATTACAAAATTAAAAAAGCATCCAACCCCCCATACCTATATGTTTTGTTAAAGTAGACACCTGCAGCATTGTCTCAATGCCACTTAGTACTGTATTACCTTCATGAAATTTTGATTTAAAGTGAATGTTTTATGAAAAAAAGCAAATAAATGTATATTAGTTGTGTAAGCCGATGGCCTGCAAAATAATGGAGGGGGTGTACATCTTGTCCAGACTACTCAGGTGGGCAAGATGAGAGAAAGTCCAGGAATAACTTGTTCTCAGCAGACAGCTTTTGTCTGCTGAGCATTTTGTTACATGCTCAATATTTGGCTGGATTTTTTTTAGGAATGGCAGGTAGGATTGGCAGTGGGACCTGTCATTCCACACCCCCTCCAGTCCACACATTGTGGATGTTTCTGCAGCGTCAGCTGCTGTGGATTGTCCTCATCAGTGAGGTTTAAAAGGTCAGCTCCAGCAGCAAGACTTTGGAAAGAGCTGGGCTACAGGGCCAGCTGGAAGGTCACATTGTGGGAGCTGTGTCTTGTACCATTAAATTTTGCTGTTGAATCTGCTATTATAGGTGAGGTAACCTATTTATGTGTTTAGCTAGAGACTAGCCGGGCAGGTATTTATTTTGTATTTTTTTTTTTCTTTTTGTTGCTGTTGTGGAGTAAAAATAAAACTCTACCTATTTTTGGACTAAAAATCTGGACTTGTGTGTCTATGCCACCCTACCTAGCAACCTCAGACCCTGACAATTGGCGAAGGATAAGGGCATACAGTGGTTGCTAGGGGCAACGACACGTCCACTCCTTGCTGGAGAAATTTTTTTTTATGTCCTGGGTAAAGGCTGCTGCGCTATACAAACCCAGACTATGGAAGAGCTGCTGAAGCATCTTGCGCAGTCCAATCTGCAGCAACAAGAAACCAACCATTTGCTGTTGGAACAGATTACGCTCCTTAAAGAGACTGTTGTCACTAGCCCGCAGAGACCTATGGAGCACAGAGATGAGAAGCTGGCTGTGCAAAGACCTTTGCACAAGATGACCCCAGATGATGACGTAGAGGCCTTCCTGACTGTGTTCGAGAGGGTGGCCAAACGGGAGAAAATGCCAGCTGCAAACGTCATTGCTCCCTATCTGACCGGTGAACCCCAGAAGGCCCATTATGACCTCTGCCAGCAGGATGTCCAGGACTATGACAAGTTAAAAGCGGAAATCCTTGCTCGGCTGGGGGTAACCACTGCTGTCAGCGCCCAGCGGGTACATACCTGGAGCTACCATATGGACGAGCCTGCCAGATGTACGACCTGATTCACCTGGTGAAAAAGTGGCTGGAACCAGACACCTGTACCCCTGCAACGATGGTGGAGAAGGTGGTCCTAGACTGGTTCACCAAAGCTCTGCCTCCTGCGTTGCAGCGCTGGGTTGGACCCCAAAGATGCCAACCAACTCATCAGCCTTCTGGAGAGGTACCTGATGACTGAAGCTGAACTCCACGATGACCATAAAGCGCGACCATGCTCCAGGAACACCTGGTGGAGTGCACCTCCCGGTAAAACCGTTCCGGTATTTGAGGGAGGAGTGAAAAGAGCTCTAGAGGTGTCTCCCTGGCCATCCAACAGCCCAAAAAGGGACTCTCTACTAGAGAAACCAGGGCTGGTACAATGTTGGAGATGCCATGAGCGGGGACATGCTGCTGCTCAGTGTCCATTTACCTCTGAGCCAATGGACTGTGACATTGGTAAGCGTCAATCCTTGTTTCCAGTTCCTGCCTGTGCTGCGGCGCCATGACTAGAGACTGAGCCGCAGGTCTGCAATGTTGTAGTGAGTGGCCATTCTGTCCAGGCATTGTTGGACTCTGGTAGCCAGGTCACTCTGGTGCATGCCAGCTTGATAGCTGGGGACTTTATCCCGGAAAAACTTATGAGTGTTTGTTGCATGCATGGCGTTATCAAGGACTACCCCATGTCCAAGGTGACAATAGAGACTGTATTAGGATTTGTTGATTATGAAGTGGGTGTGGTAAAAAAACGTTCTGCATAATGTGATTTTGGGACGTGATTTCCCTTTGTTCTGGAATTTGTGGGCAAAAGGTAAAACCACAAAGCCAAATATGGAAACCCCACCTACTCCTAAAGTGTATGAGGAAGATGACACCTATCTGTTACAGGTCCTAGCTGGAGAGGAAGATTATATCTCTTCCCCAGCTCATGAGCCCAAAATACCAGAGTTAGAGGTCTCGCAGAATAATTTTGGTACTGCACAATTAAGAGATCCCACTCTTGCTAATGCTCGTGACAATTGTTAACAATGTGCCTCAGGAACCTGATGCTGACCACCAATTTCCGCATTTTGCTATGAATACCTGTTGTATCGGGTTGCAAAAAGTAATGGGGAAGTGGTAGAGCAGCTTCTCATACCGAAGTCATACCGCCGTGTTGTTCTTGATGTGGCCTATAACGATGTATTTGGGGGACACCTAGGGGTGGAGAAAAAACAGGAGAGGATTCTCCAAATATTTTATTGGCCAGGCGTGTACAGGGAAGTGAAGGACTACTGTGCGTCCTGTCCTACATGTCAGGTACATGCCCCAGCCCCACATTTCCGTAGTCCCTTGGTTCTACTTCCCATCATTGAAGTGCCTTTTGAAAGGATTGGTATGGACTTGGTCGGTCCAATAGAGGTCACCAATATATTCTGGTTGTCTTAGATTACGCTACTTGCTATCCTGAGGCGGTTCCCTTGTGTAATACGAAATCAAAGAGTATTTCCCGTGAATTATTCTATATGTTTTCAAGAACAGGCATACCTAAAGAGATACTGACCAACCAAGGCACACCATTCATGTCAAAGGGGATGAAAGAGCTATGCAAGCTGTTTAAAATTACCCAAATACGGACCTCTGTGTATCACCCCCAGACAGATGGGTTAGTGGAGCGCTTTAATAAAACTCTCAAGCATATTCTTAAAAAGGTGGTAGAAAAAGATGGTCGTGACTGGGATTGCCTGTTGCCGTAACTGATGTTCTCTATTAGAGAGGTTCCACAAGTGTCTACCGGTTTCTCCCCTTTTGAATTACTCTATGGTAGACACCCCAGGAGCTTACTTGCTATAGCCAAAGAAACCTGGGAAACTGAGGCCTCCCCATACCGTAGTGTCATAGAGCATGTAGCTCAAATGCAGGATCGCATTACAACAGTCATGCCAATTGTAAAAGAGCATCTGCAAAGAGCACAAGAGGCCCAATTTTTCTTTACGTGTGGACTACAGACCAGGGAAATTACTGGGAAATGCTGATGCCCTGTGAAGAGTCCATTGTATGTTGGCTACAACTGCCCAGCCCACTGGTCTGGAGAAGAGGGGGGGATATGTAAGCCGATGGCTGGCAAAAAAATGGAGGGGGTGTACATCTCGCTCAGACTACTCAGGTGAGCAAGATGAGAGAAAGTCCAGGAATGACTTGTTCTAAGCAGACAGCTTTTGTCTGCTGAGCATTTTGTTACATGCTCAGTATTGGGCTGGATTTTTTAGGAATGGCAGGTAGGATTGGCAGTGGGACCTGTCATTCCACACCCCCTCCAGTCCTCCTACGTCCTCGGCTAGAAAAGTGACACCCTGGGAGGACGTAGAGCTACGTCCTTGGAAAGGAAAGGGTTAAATCACATCAACATTATTGGAACAGTAAGGGTATGTTCACATAACTGAATTTGTAGCTGAATTTGAGGTGGATTCCAACGTAAAACTAACAGAAAATTCCACCTGAAATCTGCCTCCCATTCATTTCAGTGGGATGAAACAGCTGATTTTTTCTTCTAGCTGATTTTTTTCAGCTAGCAGAAAGAAAATTAGCATTATCCTCGATCTTCAGGGGGATTTCCACCTGAAATCTTCCATTGACGTGAATAGGAGGCAGAAAAATACCACCTGACTAGTGCGGAATTTGCAAAGTCTGCTGTGGTATTCCTGAAACTGAATTTTTCTGCAGGTTTTCCATCCACAATCCAAGGCAGAAAATCCACAGCATATCCAGCCCATGTGGATATACCCTTAATGGCTTTGGAATTAACTATGACACTGCCTAGAAAGCTCAACAAGTTATGGAAAATATAATACTGTAACAGCTCAGACAGGAAATTGCAACAGGACATTGTGAGAATGTAGATGATAATTTGCTGATATTCAGTTACTTATATCCTGCATATTTCTTAGAAAAAATATCAAAGCATTGTGGGTCAGAGTCAAAAAGTCAGAGGAAAGGCAAGTCTATAAGCCACTTTTTTCAGATAGGAGAGTCATTCTATTGCCTAGAAAATACTTTGCCACGGGTCATCCACAAATTATAAGCAAAAATAAACAAGTTAACAAGAAATGCAAAGCAGAATATTTGGAAATTGCTTCACAAACTACTTGCAACTAAATATGTCAATCAAACTTAGAATCCCATGAAAAGCTGCACTAAAAAGTAGGATACAAAGTCAGATTCAAGTGTTCTGACCGTTACACAAATCCCTGCTTTACCGCTGAGAAATTCCAAGAAATCCCCATGAAAGTGGCTGTAAACTGGACTCCTTTATAGACGGTCATTAGCCTTATATCTAGGACAGATGACTCTCTGTACCAAGATGGCTACAGCTCATATTCTGTTTTCACATTCACTTTCATTAATCCTGTAACCAAACAGTACAACAACATATGAGCAGTAGAGGTTTGTTTGCTGTGCTCGAGACTGTTTATTGACTCTCGTGTACATGAAAGCGTAATGATGAACCTTAATATAGCAATCTTTCCACAGTCTCTACAGTCACAGAACTACGGATTTCTGGACTAGGTTGCAGCTATGAAGCTATTAAAAGGATTATTAGCTGACTTTGATGTTATTCATTAGTCATAACAGAAGAAATATATTAGTAGATGTTTCTGTACATTCCTAGAGGGTTTCCTGTGCCACTTATAGGCATGCATGCCGTAGAAGAAAACATCAGTAAAGGTCACTTACATCATACTTTCCTTTCTTTTTCAAGGAGGATCCAAAATCAGTCATGTCTGGCTCTTGGACTTCAGCACCTTCTAACTCCTCAAGGATGAGGACAGTCTCCCAGTTACTATAGTGATGAGCTGAGAAAATATCTGACCGCATGCTGTCACCAAAATATACCACCTGCAAGCCAGGAAATACTTCAGTTATAAGACTCCATTACCCTTATAGAATGGCTAGGTTATGCTAGTTTATGGAATATTTAAGAATCATAATAAAGAAGTCTGAGTAATGACATTTTTAGTTTGTTTTTCTTGTTTGTTTTTTTTGTTTTTTTTTACATACCGTATATACTCGAGTATAAGCCGACCCGAATATAAGCCGAGGCCCCTAATTTTACCACAAAAAACTGGGAAAATATTCTAATATAATTTGCAGCCATGTTTCATAAATGCAAATACAGAGTTCTTAATAACGGTATGTCATATGCTATTTTGACGTCATTCCTTCTTTCTACCTTTAAGTAGGATGGAGAAATAACAGAGGCCGCTGTACTATTTTCTCGGTACAAAGGAACGATCTCTGAGGATCACAATAGAAAATAAAATGTTAGTAAGAACCCCTAACAAAAGCCTACTGAAACACAGGGAACATATACATTTATATAAATAGATTTCAGGCAAAATTGTGTTTCCTATGATAAATATGATGGGGTTATGGCAAGGGTGCTGTAAAAATGCTGGTTGTGACAACTGGGTTTTGAAACTTTACACCACTTTTCTAGCATAGTGGTATAAATCTGACTCCAAATTAAACCCTCAAATACTTCTTTGAACAGAAAAATAAAAAAGTTATGGGGTTTGGAAGGCAGGGAGTCAAAATCGAAAATCGAAAAATGCCTGCGGGGGGAAGGAGTTAAAGATGTAATACAGTGGAGACCTGGTGGCAATGCCTGTGGGTATTGAGGACATGAACCCTTCTGATGCCACAGTCAAATATGACTTTGAGGCATCGGATTACTGGCACAAGAGCCACACCAAGATTGTCTCCCCCCAAAATGAGATCTGTGATAACCAGGTGCTCACTGAAGACTCCAAGAACTTTCTTCCATGACTACGACAGCCTGTAATAAAGGTTAATGGGTTTCTCCATATACTTCAAAATGTTACTATTGTACTAAGTTGTAATTGTAGTCAGACCTCCTAGGGCTCGATTCCTCTAGGGGGGTCTGAAAATAAAATAAAAAAATATCTGAAAATTTTCTGACTACAAATATAAGAATATTTTACCATGGCTGTTCTACCTTTGCAAAAATAAAGTTATGAAAAAAAGCGTTAAGGCGTTAAGAAAGGTAGAGCTAGAATAGTCTTTCTAAAGGCTATTACAACATGTCACTAGGGAAATTTGCCTAAATCTAGACTCCCTTTAAAAAGTAGAAGAAACCTTTCAATTCCTAGAATAAAATACTTTTAAGCTGAATGAAAATGAACAGAAACGTGATACTTCATCAAAGTGTCGGAAAAACAACAAAAAAACACACATTACAATATGACTACTCTTTCTTCAAGGACATTTTGGTCTTTCATCCTACAAAGCATCAGTATGTTTAGATTTCCCATGGAATAGTTGGCTTTATTGGATTCACATGGGTCTAACCTTCACCAGTATATAAAATAAAACATCTGCATGCCATCCGTGTATTTTCCTCTTTGTAAATCAGGTAGAGTCTCAGGAATCCTGTCCATTATACTGGGAACCCCTGGCTCACAAAGCTGATGTTCCAAGTAGAGATGAGCGCTTTTTGAAGTTATAACTTTATATCCTCCATACTCTTCTTGGAAATTCAGAATCTGCAGTTGCCTGCGCCCCCGCTGTTGCAGAGAGCAGTTACGAACATCTAGCATTTGGTCTGCAGTAGTACTAATAGTGTTATATGGCCATGGCTTATACCTGGTAAAGCAGCTCAAAGCCAAGTGAATGGGCCTGAGCTACAATAATACACAACCTATGGACAAGTGTGGTGCTGTTTTTTCGAAAAGCTGAGGGCGTCTCACACATGCGTAATACAGCAAAAACGCTGGCATGTTCAATTGAGTGTCTGCGACCAGTGTCACGCAGTACATCATATATCGGACACATATGATGACCACAGAACATTCTTCAAAAAGGTTTTTGGCTTTCTCAGGTAAGTTTTGGCAAACTCCAGCCTGGCTTTTTTATGTCTCTGGGTAAGAAGTGGGGTCTTCCTGGGTATCCCAGCATACAGTCCCTTTTCATTCAGACGCCGACGGATAGTACGGGTTGACACTGTTGTACTCTCGGACTGCAGGGCAGCTTGAAATTGATTGGATGTTAGTCGAGGTTCTTTATCCAGCAGCTGCACAATCTTGTGTTGAAATCTCTCTTCAATTTTTCTTTTCCGTCCACATCTAGGGAGGTTAGCTAAAGTGCCATGGGCTTTAAACTTCTTGATGACACTGCGCACGGTAGACACAGGAACAATCAGCTCTTTGGAGATGGACTTGTAGCCTTGAGATTGCTCATGCTTCCTCACAATTTTGCTTCTCAAGTCCTCAGACAGTTCTTTGGTCTTCTTTACTTTCTCCATGCTCAATGTGGTACACACAAGGACACAGGTTGAGTCAAGTTTAATCCATTTCAACTGGCTGCAATTGTGATTTAGTTATTGCCACCACCTGTTAGGTGCCTCAGGTAAGTAACAGGTGCTGTTAATTACACAAATTAGAGAAGCATCACATGATTTTTCAAACAGTGTCAATACTTTTGTCCACCCCTTTTTTATGTTTGGTGTGGAATTATATCCAATTTGGCTTTTTGACAATTCTTTTTGTGGTTTTCCATTGAAGACAAATTAAATGAAGATAATAATACCAAAGAATTTGTGATTGCAATCATTTTCTGGAAGAAAATGAGTATTATCTGACAGAATTGCAGGGGTGCCAATACTTTTGGCCAATACTATATGGGTGACATTCATGTGTGAAGGTGAAGGAGATAAACAACTTATTGTTCAGAGCACTCACTTTACTTCTCTACTAACCACTCAGTGGAGCAAAAGCTCAGGGGAAACTTGTCATTCCATTTTTTTTGTTAATAATGCTGAAGGTACACTTTAATGTATTATGTAGAGTAGATCTCAATATACTAAAGCCTATTCATAGCTATTTTTGAGGGCAATTTAAAGGCATTTACAGTACATAACAATAAGCATATTGGTCAGCAACAATGTATGGGCAGTTGTATAATCGTGAAATGCAAATCCAGGTTTTGCTCTATGAAAATATTCCTATTAGCAGGAGTAAAGTATTTTACATTACCAACATTTATTGGAAAGTTTTGGAAAAGTAAGTCTACAATAAATGAAGGATATCTCACCTTAGGTTCAGGCTTTCCAGTCATTTTCTTCAACAAGTCATATAAATGCAGCCAGTTACCCTGAGAGTACCAACCTGCCTCCTCCAATGTCGGCAGCATATCAATTTCCACATCATTTTCTACAAACAAAAAATAAGTTAAGAATATATGACTCCTCAATATAAAAGCCGATACAGTCCTAAAGCCACAGGACTGTCAAAATACTAACAGACATATGTAAGTAACATGTTAGAATATACCTGCAAAACATTGCTAATGTGCGTCAGGACAGAATAATGGTAAGGCAATAGGTGAGGCGCATACAAAACATATTAGTTTAAGTGTAACGCCCATATTTTGTTTATTTTTTGCTATTGGGTCGGGGGGCTCTTTAAAGGACTAGTTCACACGGGGCAAAATGGTCAGGATTTTGACGCGGAATCTGTGTCAAAATCCTGCTAAAAACCCCGCCTCCTATTGAAATGAATGGGAGCCAGATATTTCTTTTTTCTGCGAGCAGAAGGGCGTTTATTGCACAGTGCTGTAAGGGGGCGTTCCTTAACGCCCAGCCATGACGCATCCCCCAGTAGTTGTCTATGGACGAATATTATCAGGAGGGGGAGTGAGGCGTTCCTCACCGCTCAGTGTCTTCACTGGGCGGTAAGCAATGCCCTCTCTCACAGTACAGTGTAATAGACGCTGCTATGAGGAAGGGTGTTCCTGACTGACTGTCAGAAACTCCCTTCTGACAGTGAAGAGTACAGAACCGGCACCGATAGTGTGCTGAATTCAGTGCACTGACGGCTTTCTAGCGGTGTATTAGGGCTAGTTCACACGGGGGCAAGGAGGGAGATTTTGACAGCGGATTTCGCCTCAAAATCCCCCCCCCATACAATGGTGGTCTATGGAGACCACTAGCGTTCTTATGCTGCTAGCGGAAAAAAGAAGCGAGCTGCCCTTTCTTCAGGCGGTTTCCGCCTGGCAGCAGCAACCTCCGGGGTCGGCCAATTCATTTGAGCCGACTGCGGAGGGGGAAGCCGCGACCGCGACGGTCGTGGCAAGTGGGTTTTGATCCAAGAGTGACGCGGCTCCCCGCGTCACTCTCGGTGCCAAAATCCGCCCCACTTCCCCCCCGTGTGAACGAGGCCTTACACTGCATTATATATATAATGTACCACAAGGTACAGTTCTTGCCCCATTTCTCTTCACACTGTACACTGCTGACTTTAGGCACAACTCATCCAGCTGTTACTTACAGAGGTACTCCGATGACTCTGCTATAGTAGGCCTTATCACTGATGGCGACGATAGGGAATACAGAGACTTAATAGGGACTTTGTTGAATGGTGCCAGCAGAACCAGCTCAGGATTAATGTTGGGAAGACCAAGGAGATGGTGGTGGACTTTAGCAAACGGAGAAGTGCTCCGACCCCGGTGGAGATCCAAGGGACATGCATTGAGATAGTCAGGACCTATAAGTATCGGGGTGTGCTCCTCAATAATAAACTAGACTGGGCTGATCACCTGGAGGCGCTGCACAGAAAGGGCCACAGTAGGCTCTACCTGCTCAGGAGGCTGAGGGCCTTCGGAGTCCAGGGGCCACTTCTTAGGGCCTTTTTCAACTCTGTGGTTGCTTCTGCCATCTTTTTCGATGTGGCCTGCTAGGGGAACAGTATATCAACCAGGGACAGAAATAGACTTGATAGGCTGATCATAAGGGCCAGCTCTGTCCTGGGGAGCCCCCTGGACCCAGTACAGGTGGTGGGTGACAGAAGGATACTGTCTGTGGTGACCTCCATGCGGGAGAACAAATCCCACCCCATGTATGAGACCTTGATGGCACTTAGCAGCACTTTTTAGTGACCGTCTGCTTCACCCCAAGTGTGAGAAGGAACACTATCACAAGTCCTTCCTCCCAACCGTGACCAGGCTGTATAATCTACATCAGACCAAGCGAAGATCACTCCGCACAGAAAACTAATGATTGGGGCCACACGGTGGCTCAGTGGTTAGCACTGCAGCCTTGCAGCACTGGAGTCCTGGTGTTCAAATCCCGCCAAGGGCAAAAAACCATCTGCAAGGAGTTTGTATGTTCTCCCCGTGTTTGCATGGATTTCCATCCCATATTCCAAAGACATACTGATAGGGAAAAATGTACATTGTGAGCTCTATGTGGGGCTCACAATCTACATTTAAAAAAAAAAAAAAAAAAAAAGAAAACTAATGATTATGACTATAATCCTTCTTCCTTCTTTCTGTTTCTGTTCCTTAGCTGCTATGGACTCCTAGTATATCTTCTCTTCTCAGCATATGTGTGTCTACGTCTGTAATATATTACTGTGTATTATCCTGTATCTGTATTACTTTGCTGCTGTAACATACTGAAATTTCTCCACTGTGGGACTATTAATTAAAGGATTATCTTATCTTATAAACTCATAACAGTTTCAAGTAGTATTGTCCCTGGTGGTATGGGTGAATGCAGTTATTTTTTTTTCTTACCCTCCCTCCTCCATATAAAGGAACAACTCAAGAAACAACCTTTACAGTCACTTAAAGGAACCAATACAAAGATTCTCATATATTCTTTACTTATCTATCAATTAAAATGATTGCAGTCTCATGTTTTTCAAGTGTTTTTGCTGTAATGCTCAAGTACGGAAATAGGGCAATTCCCTCCCACGTAAAATAAATGCCTAAACACTGATCCTGTGATGTGTTTTTCAGATGGAGTTTTAGTGAGACCTAATTAAGATAAATATTACACACAGGAAGAAATTACATGTAAAAATGAAGGGAAAAAAACATAATATCCTTAATTACGGTGACATTTTGGGAACAAATGTAGTTAATTCACTGCAATAATTTAGACATGACCAAATATCTATATGGATCCAAGATCATCCCAAAATGTATCGCCTTGTATGCAGACAAATTGTGTGCCAAATGTACTGGCAGTCGACTTGGAGTGAATTAAAAAAGTGGCCAAAGCAAACCATGTAGCATGCATATGTGAGAAAAGTATGAGTAAGCAAGTACAATTTTGCCACAGTTTTATTAGTCCTGTATAAGGGTATGTAATGTGAATATATAAGAAATCTCCAAACCACTATAGATATAAAGGCATGGACACCCTTCCAAAGTTTAATTCTCGCATAGAAATATCCCCCCAAAAAGGTCATGACATTATTATTATTATTTATTTATATAGCACCATGGTATATATATAATCCCATGGTGCTTTACATTTGAGGGTTTACATACAGAACACAAAATATACCAAACAAATATAATACTAACAGTGATCGGCTGGCACAGTGGGGTAGAGGGCCCTGCCCGCGAGGGCTTACAGTCTATGAGGGAAGAGGGATAGAGACAGAAGGAGAGGGGAGACAGTTCAGATGGCAGTGCGGTGATAGTGCTATTGGAGGTTGTAGGCCTTCCTGAATAGGTGAGTCTTCAGGGCCTTCTTGAAGCTTGTGATTGTGGAGGTCAGTCTTATGTGTCTTGGTAAGGAGTTCCAGAGTATGGGGAATGCATGGGAAATCTTGAAGACTGTTGTGTGAAGAGCAGATAAGAGCAGAGCAAAGAAGGAGCTCTTTGGAGGATCGGAGGTTACCTATGGGCAGGTAGTGGGAGATTAGATCAGAGATATATGGAGGGGACAGATTGTGGATGGCTTTGTAAGTCAGCGTTAGTAATTAGAATTTGTATTAAGCAAGCAGCACAGTTTAAGGTAGACTGGAGGGGGGCAAGAGTATTTGCTGGGAGGATATTGAGAAGGGTATTACAGTAGTCTAAGCAAAAGATTATGAGGGCATGGACTAGCATCTTTGTAGTTTCAGGGGTGAGAAAGGAGAAGATTTGATGGATGTTCTTGAGTTGGAGTCGGTCAGTTAGAAGGTCATAAGTGACTTTGGTTAGGGCAGTGAAGTTATGGGATCTGAAGCCTGACTGTAGTCTGTCAAGGAGCATGTTGGATGAGAGATAGAAGGATAGTTCGGAGTGGACGTGTTGCTCAAGCAGTTTTGAGGCATATCAGAGCAGTGAGATGGGTCAATAGTTAGCTAGCGAGGATGGGTCGAGGGACAGTTTCTTTAAGTATAGGTGTGATGGTGGCATGTTTGAAGGCGGAAGGAAAGGATCAATTGGTTAGGGATAGGATGTAGAGGTGGATTAGGGCGAGAGTAATGACTTCAGTGAGTTTGGGGATGAGATGTGACTGGATTGGGCCAAGTGCACTGGAGATGAGGTGAAATTTAGAGATTAGGGTGGAGAGCTTCTCATTAGTGATGATGGAGAAGCAGGTTAAAGATGAAGAGCACCGAGCAGTTGGGTAGAATGGTTGTCGGGGGTGTAGGATGAGACTAGACTGTCTCTGGTGGTGTCAATTTTACTTTTGAAATAAGAAGCAAAGTCATCAGCTGAGATAAATGATGTTGGAGGGTCACAGAAGGACGGAGAAAGGAGTTAAAGGTAGTGAATAGCTGTTTAGGGTTGAGGGATAGGGCAGATATGAGTGTGGAGAAGTAGACTGGCTTTGCAGAGGTGAGTGCATTCTTGAATGTGAGTATTGCCTTTTTATACGTGAGGAAATCCTCCCAGGAGTGACTTTTCCTCCATTCTGCAACCTGTGAGGAACATCTCAGTTTTTTAGTCAGGTTGGTGTGCCAGGGTTGCCTATTGATCAGTTGGGTTCTGGTGTTCGTGAAGGGGACCACAGAGTCAAGCGCTGAAGTAATGGTGATATTATAGAAGGCAGCAGCTGCATCTGCATCTTGGAGTGAAGATATGACAGCGAGTGGTAGGAGAGAGACTGAAAGCATGCAGATGTCAAGACGGTTGAGGTTGCTGTGGGGGCATGTTGGTTTAGGGGTCAGTTACAGAGGAGAGGGCATAGAATGTCAGTAGGCTGTGATCAGAGAATGTGGAAAGAGAGTTAGTGAGGCTGCATAGAGAGCACAGGCGGGTAAATATGAGGTCCAGTGAGTGCCCCTTTGTGTGGGTGGCAGAGGAGGACCACTGAGAGAGACCAAAGGAGGCAGTGAGGGACAGGAGACTTGAAGGGAATGGGTTTTGTGTTAATGGGGATGTTGAATTCACCCATGATGATGGTGGGGAAGTCTGTGAATAGGAAGTGCATTAGCCAAGTGGTGAAGTAGTCGATAAAAGCAGTGGTAGGTCCTGGTGGTCGATATATGACGGCCAGTTGGAGGTTGGGGGTCAGTAAATGCAAACAGAGTGCACTTCAAAGCAGGGGAGGGTGAGAGCAGGTAGTGGTTGGATTGGGGTGAAGGAGAAATTGTCAGACAGGAGTATGCCTACACCTCCACCAGGTTTATTGTTGGAGCGGGGAATGTGTGCGAGAACAGCAAACCTCCATAGGAGAGGAAAGAAAGGGAGGCAGTGTCTGAGGGTGTTATAGTGGAAAGAGCTAACAGATGTGAGTAGGAGAGAGTATTGGGAGATTGCGTGTTTCTGGGTTGGATAGCCTGCAGGTTTGTGAGTAGCTGTGCAGAGACGGTCAGATGGTGGGGTAGGATAGACAGAGAGATTTTCTTAGTGGTTTGGGGCGGAAAAGTTGTTTTTTCAAGAATGGGAAGAACAACAGTGATTATAGCAAGAAGCACTTCTGTTAGACAATAGATAGGTTTTGGTGGGTTTTGTTATATCAGTTCCCTTATGGCAACATTCTGGCCTAATTTTGGTCTGTACACTTTAGAGTTACACTTTAGAGTTACACTGACCTAGGCACTTACATTTATACAAGCGAAAAATATATTTGCATGCTGTGCATCAGGTGTGAATAAAGGTGTGGAAATATAGAGATAGAGACAGGGAACGAAATGATGAAAAGGGGAGAGGACACAGCAGGGGATACAGACAGTGTCTTCAAAGCTAATATAATTCCAACACAGTGCATAACAGCATACCAACAGAAATAATAACAGCAAGCAGGGGTGTAGTTGTGGTTGAAAAATGAGTGAATATGTACTGAATGGTGGGTATCAAGCATCAAGTGTTTTGCAAATAAATGAACATATTTCTAATAGATACAACATATTTTACTGACTTCTCTAAAAACCATTTAAATTACCAGGGAAAACCTATTGCATCATGTGGTTTGTATAAAATGCTGTGTCTGCATATTCCCAGGAAAACCTTCAAATCTGCCCCTCCTACCTTGAATCTATAGAAAAAAGCTGAGTCAGCATAGAATTACTGTTTCCTATTCACACATTTGTCATAAAAGTCAGTTTTAATATGAGTCATCACTATATATCCTATTAATATTATAAATGTGAAAGTTTGTGAGTTTGTGGGTTTGTGTGTTTGGATGTTTGCATGTTCGGATGTTTGTTCCTCAATCACGGAAAAACCGCTCCACCGATTTGGCTGAAATTTTCCACAAACATAGTTAATACACCCGATTAAACAATAGGCTACTTTTTGTCACAATAGCGCACATACGTTTTTCCCACGACCCCCACAAAACCCAAACTCACACCACTATCTCTGCAATCTCACACACTTTGGACCTCGATTTGGCTGAAATTTTCCACAAACATAGTCACTACACTCGATGGCGCAATAGGCTACTTTTCGTCACAATAGCGCACATACGTTTTTCCCAGGACCCTTTGGATGTTCGGATGTTTGGCGGTCAATCACGCAAAAACCGCTCCAACGATTTGGCTGAAATTTTCCACAAACATAGTCCCTACACTCGATTGCGCAATAGGCTACTTTTCGTCACAATAGCGCACATACGTTTTTCCCAGGACCTTTTGGAAGTTCGGATGTTTGGCGGTCAATCACGCAAAAACCGCTCCACGGATTTGGCTGAAATTTTCCACAAACATAGTTATTACACTCGATTAAACAATATGCTACTTTTCGTCACAATAGCGCACATACGTTTGTGCCAGGACCCC
Source organism: Leptodactylus fuscus (assembly GCF_031893055.1). Taxonomy (NCBI): domain Eukaryota; kingdom Metazoa; phylum Chordata; class Amphibia; order Anura; family Leptodactylidae; genus Leptodactylus; species Leptodactylus fuscus. The sequence continues at coordinate 103,687,241 of NC_134267.1, forward strand.
CACAAAACCCAAACTCACATCGCCATCTCTGTAATCTCACACACTTTGGACCATAGCAAGCCACAAAATTCCTATTGCCCCCTACAGCCTCGCCCCTAACCCCACACAATCACATATACATAGACTTTACCACTTTGCCCCTCACCTTAACGATTCTCTAGGAGGCGCTCTTTAACGCTCCGGAGCAGCCATGTTTGCCCCCACCACTCTGACAATCCGCGACACCGCCCACCCATGTCAATACCCCTAGGCGGTCTAATAAATGCAAAAAAAAAAGTTTAAAAAAAGTAAAGAAATATATAAAAAAAATAAATAAAAAGAATTAAAAATTCAAATCACCCCCCTTTCCCTAGAACACATATAAAAGTAGTTAAAAACTGTGAAATACATACATGTTAGGTATCCGCGCGTCCTAAATCGCCCGTTCTACAAAGTTATACAAATATTTTTCCTGTTCGGTAAACGCCGTAGCGGGAAAAATGGTCAAAAGTGCCAAACTGCCATTTTTTCACTGTTTTGATTCTGCTAAAAATTTGAATAAAAAGTGATCAAAGCAATAACATTTCCCAAAAATGGTAGAACTACAAAGTACACCCGTTCCCGCAAAAAAAGATGCCCTATACATCCCCGTACACGCAAGTATAAAAAAGTTACGGCTGTCGGAATATGGCGACTTTTCAAAAAATAATTTTTTTACACAGTTTGGGATTTTTTTTAAGGGGTCAAAATGTAAATAAAACCATATAAATTTGGTATCCCCGGAATCGTAACGAAGCACAGAATACAAGGGACATGTCATTTTGGTTGCACAGTGAACGCCGTAAAACCAAAGCCCGTAAGAAAGTCGCAGAAATGCATTTTTTCTTCAAATCCACCCCATTCTGAATTTTTTCCCTGCTTCCCAGTACATTATATAGAATAAATAATGGTGGCATCATGAAGAAAAATGTGTCCCAGGAAAAATTAAGACCTCATATGACTCTGGGAGCGGAGAAATAAAAAAGTTATGGGGTTTAGAAGGAGGGGAGTCAAAAACGAAAATCAAAAAATGCCATCGCGGGAAAGGGTTAACTTCAAATACTTCTGTCCCAAAGTCACTATGTAAAGTTTCTCACAACACCGTATATATAGCAGCTCTAATACAAAGTAACTGCAACACAAAAGTCTCACGTATTCTCTGAATTACAGCAAAAACAAGATACAAAGTTACATTTCATATCCCAGACCTTATACACAGTACGAAAACCTTACCCCTGCCTGTATATACCCACTGCTACAATCACCACAGACGAAGTCGCGGGTACCAGCTAGTATATATATATATATATATATATATATATATATATATATATATATATATATATATATATATATATTGTAATTCTTATAGTAAGATGCCTATAGAAACAGGCTTTGTATGAGAAAAAGATCCAGCAATAAAAGGTGTAAAAAAATAGCCAAGGTTTAAATTATTATTATTGTTAATAATTACTATTTGCATAAAATTCAATGCATAAAAACATTGTAAAAGTGTTGTTACTAGAGATGAGCGAACACTAAAATGTTCGAGGTTCGAAATTCGATTCGAACAGCCGCTCAATGTTCGTGTGTTCGAATGGGTTTCGAACCCCATTATATTCTATGGGGAACATAAACTCGTTAAGGGGGAAACCCAAATTCGTGTCTGGAGGGTCACCAAGTCCACTATGACACCCCAGGAAATGATACCAACACCCTGGAATGACACTGGGACAGCAGGGGAAGCATGTCTGCGGGCATAAAAGTCACTTTATTTCATGGAAATCCCTGTCAGTTTGCGATTTTCGCAAGCTAACTTTTCCCCATAGAAATGCATTGGCCAGTGCTGATTGGCCAGAGTACGGAACTCGACCAATCAGCGCTGGCTCGATGCTAAGCACACACATTCAGCACTGCTTCATCACGCCAATACAATGCATTAGCCAGTGCTGATTGGCCAGAGTACGGAATTCGGCCAATCAGCGCTGGCTCTGCTGGAGGAGGCGGAGTCTAAGGTCGGACCTGAATGGAGACTGGTGTGGAGCGATCTTAGACTCCGCCTCCTCCAGCAGAGCCAGCGCTGATTGGCCGAATTCCGTACTCTGGCCAATCAGCGCTGGCCAATGCATTCTATTAGCTTGATGAAGCAGAGTGTGCACAAGGGTTCAAGCGCACCCTCGGCTCTGATGTAGCAGAGCCAAGGGTGCACAAGGGTTCAAGTGCACCCTCGGCTCTCCTACATCAGAGCCGAGGGTGCGCTTGAACCCTTGTGCACACTCTGCTTCATCAAGCTAATAGAATGCATTGGCCAGCACTGATTGGCCAGAGTACGGAATTCGGCCAATCAGCGCTGGCCAATGCATCCCTATGGGAAAAAGTTTATCTCACAAAAATCACAATTACACACCCGATAGAGCCCCAAAAAGTTATTTTTAATAACATTCCCCCCTAAATAAAGGTTATCCCTAGCTATCCCTGCCTGTACAGCTGTCCCTGTCTCATAGTCACAAAGTTCACATTCTCATATGACCCGGATTTGAAATCCACTATTCGTCTAAAATGGAGGTCACCTGATTTCGGCAGCCAATGACTTTTTCCAATTTTTTTCAATGCCCCCGGTGTCGTAGTTCCTGTCCCACCTCCCCTGCGCTGTTATTGGTGCAAAAAAGGCGCCAGGGAAGGTGGGAGGGGAATCGAATTTTGGCGCACTTTACCACGCGGTGTTCGATTCGATTCGAACATGGCGAACACCCTGATATCCGATCGAACATGTGTTCGATAGAACACTGTTCGCTCATCTCTAGTTGTTACTAGATCAATGCAAGGCCGACTTGTTGCAAACTAAGTGAAAGCATATAGGAATTACATTGCACTGTACTAGCTTGGAACATGCTGGTGTTACAGTTATCTTTATGGAAGTATGCCGACAACCAGGGCCGGCTCCAGGTTTTTATGGGCCCTTGGGCGACAGAGCCTCAGTGGGCCCCCTTGTAAAGGAGGCAGGGGAGTCGAGACACTGTGCGTTACAGATGAAGCGAGTGACGTCACCAACGTCATACCTCCCAACTTTTAAAGAATAGAAAGAGGGGAAAAATGTGCGGCGCGCTCTGCGCGCAGCGGCAAATTTGACTCCACCCACTCATTCATTTATCATGTGCTCCCACAGAGTATAATCCTCCTACAGTCACCCGTAAATGATATGCCCCCCCTCCATCTCTCATATATATGTTCATATATATATGTTTCATATACACCTTTCCTCTGCCCCCAGTTTCATGTCCCCCCCTCCACCTCTGTCCCCAGTTTCATCACATTCTCCCCCTTCATCTGCCCACAGTTTCACGTCCCCCGTCTCTGCCCCAGTGTCATGCTGTTCCACCCCCCCATCTGCCCCAGTGTCATGCTGTTCCCCCCTCCCCTTCATTTGCCCCCCCAGTTTCATTGGGCCCCCTCCATCTCTGTCCCCAGTGTCATGCCATTCCCCCCTCCCCTTCATTTGCCCCCCAGTTTCATTGGGCCCCCTCCTTCTCTGTCCCCAGTTTCATGCCGTTCTCTCCCCACCCCCTTCATCTTCCCCAGTGTCATGCCGTTTCCCCCCCTCCCCTTCATTTGCCCCCCAGTTTCATGGGCCCCCTTCATTATGTTCCACCTTAACATAATACAAAACAAACACTTACACTCACACTCACCTTCCATCGTTCCCCCGACGCTCCTCTCTCCGCTCTCTCACTCCAGTCACATAGCGATTAAAGCAGGAACTGTGAGCGCAGCTCCTGCTTTAAAGCCGCGGCCCGGCGTGCGTGTGTAAGCGCAATGTGATTACGTCATCGCGCCTACACACGCAAGCCGGGCCGCGACTTTAAAGCAGGAGCTGCGCTCACAGTTCCTGCTTTAATCGTCTATGTATTCAGGACGCCGATGTGCTGAAATCTGGACAGGCAAGTGCTGGGGCGGGCAAGTGCCGGGGGGCCCCCAGAGGCTCTGTGGGCCCCGGCACTTGCCCGACTATGCCGTGCGCTGACGCCGGCCCTGCCGACAACGACGTGTTTATGGCTCAGATTTAAAAAGGATCAGTCACAAAATGCTAAATTACATACAACCATTAGATTCTTGCTGTGCCCCTGAACATTTTGGTGTTTGCAGTTTTAAATGTGTCCCTTCCCTGGTGACCTTTTATATTTTTCTAAGACAATAAAAGGATCCCACCCATTTGGAGAATTAGAGCTAATTCATGTATAGCCTTCCAGGAGCCATATCTTTTAAATGGGTGGACGGATTTTAAAATAACAGAGACCAAGTTATTCAGCAGCACAGAGAGAATCTAATGATGTATGTAAGTCAGCATTCTCTACTTAGTAATGGATCCAGTTTGATAAACCTTGGATGACTGTTGGATAGTTTTCACATATAAAGCCTGTTACCTTGTAGTGAGCCAGCAAGTGATCTGTGCACCCGATGAAAGGAAACAACCCAGTGGTTCCAGGATGTCAGGGCGAGCACTTTTTATTTTTTTCATGCCTATAGGAACCGTTACCTTCTAAATTAAAACAAGGAATACCATCAATGTGCAAGTGCAAGCGTATAGCTGCTTTCACTCCCATTGATCTCTAAAATGGTTAGTTTATTATAACAGTATAACCATGTAGACCATGACCTTTCTACTTCTTACTACTTCTATACATATACATATAACTGTACATTGGCTACAGTTCCAGAACTCTGTGGAGTTTGGGTCGCTTCAGGCCTAGTCTCCCTACCTCAAAGTATGTTCTTGCCTAGGTGGGAGATGTTTATGTGGCTTCCGGGTGGCCTTGCTTGTGGCGCATGAAGGAACTCTCTCTGGCAATTTCTGTTTCTCTTATCCCCTTACCTCCCACCTTACCCAATGTCTGAGTGTAACCCATGTAGCCTTGGAGATAAACCTTTATTTTCCACTATGTACCTTTTTATCCACATTATATACAGTAATACTTTATATATCTTCTCACCCCCCTTTAGTATGTTTTTCTGCCTCACCATGGTTTCTTCAGTGGTAGATAACCATTTGTCGAGGCTATCTTCCATCATTTTTGTTTTGTAAGGGAGCGTTCACACTACCGTCGGTCTCCGACAGCTAGTGTCCGCTGCTAATGTCCGTTCAAAATCTTGTGCAGACATTAGCAGCGGACACTAGCTGTGTCCGTGACATTTTGCATTCAATAAATGGAGATCGGGTGCGTTCTTTTACAGTCCATGCCTGTCCTTAACTGTCCGTTCCCAAAGATGTCTGACTTTTCAAGCGGACAGCAAAACTAGACATGTAGGTTTTTGCTGTCCGCTTGAAAAGTCGGACATTTTTGGGAACGGACAGTTAAGGACAGGCACGGATTATAAAAGAACGCACCCGATCTCTATTTAAATGAATGCAAAATGTCACGGGACACAGCTAGTGTCCGCTGCTAATCTCTGCACAAGATTTTGAACGGACATTAGCAGCGGACACTACCTGTCGGACACCGATGGTAGTGTGAACGCCCCCTAACAGAAGAAAAAACCCTGCAAACACAATTTTATTTTCCATTTCAAAAGTAAACACAATTGACAGAAGATAAACAACATTACATAGGCTATCTTAGTGTCAATGAGAATGAACACATAATCAGTCTGTGACCGTTCTCTGCAACAGTTTAATGTATGTTGCTGTTATCCTATGACAGAAGACAGCAACGGACATTAACAACAGCACTGTGAAACAAGCCTAAGAAATTTGCACAAGCAAATGTGCAGCAGAATGTCATGTATATGGATATCAATAACTGCCAGGCAACTAGGAGTGAAGACAGAAATATTTTATTATGCTTATTGAATTGACATGCATATCCCCTGTTCTCCTTGAGAGAGGTGTTAGGGGTGAATCCTGTGCATATGCCATTAAAGGTTTATTCCCTTCCTCCCATCCATTTTTACGTATCTCGAGATACAGTAAGTGGCATGAAATGAGCAGCAAAACCTTTTTTCACTGCTGGTTATCTTATGCCACTTATCTTGGGATATCTCTAAACATATGAGAAGGAAAGAATGGACCCATCTGTAAGTCCTGTTGACTTACCGATCTTCAATCTTATAACATTGCTTTTGAAATGGATTACATAATTAGTAAATAAGGTCTTATCAATTTAGGCATACAAAATACAGCGATCAAGTTCTAGTAAATATAGTAAATATAGATTTATAAGCTTAAAATTAGTCACAGTATAAAAACTTACCAAGAGTCCAGAATGGTCTTTGTTGAGGAGTAAGAGAGAAAAATCCTGGCTTCAAGGCATTAGTAATTATTATGTCAAAAAGATCCTCAAAATCCTTCCTATATAAACAAAAAAAAAATAGTGTCTTAAAGCAAAGTTATGACTTCTTAAATACATTTCTCTATCAAAAATCTATTATTTAATCTATGATATATACCATATTAAACTGTTACAATGTATTACTATTTATTATACTTTATTTTGGACGTTTGACATAAATGGCAATAATAAAGGCTTCATTTGTCTACTACAACACTCATTAGATAATCAATAGGTACATTACTGTACTTTTCAAACAATAAGACATGTATTACTATAAAACATACTCCAGGTTTGGGCAAGAAAAATGTATTAAAAGATCTCAAATTAGTTTAACTTTCCCTGGTGTCCAAATGGCGTAGAGGGGTCAGTGTTACTACATTTATATTAGGCAAGATAAATGGGGTCAATAGCTAAGAGATAATTCACACATACACAAAAAGTCCCATTAGTGACCTCTAAATGGTCATTATAAAGTGTGGGGTGCACTAAGTCACTAGGGAACATTATACTCCTATCACAGTATCATTTCCCATAAGTGCCCTCACCCATTATAATGGTCTTCATTATCTCTCCATGTTTCCTAGGGGTTAAGAACAGTTACTCCGTTGATTGTGGCTATTCAGAACTAAATCTGAGACATACCATAAATTATTACAATGCAAGACTAAAGTCAAGTTAAAAAAGTTAAAAAAAAAACCCAAAACAAACAAAAACAACTTACCCTAAAATGTGCTCACACAGAAGCCGGCAGTAGTCACTGTGTGAGCTAGTGATTAACAAGAGGGTTTTCCCAGCATTTTTCAGACTTCTTATCCAGCTTTTCAAAGATTCAGGACACGACTTTAAATATCTGCCAGGATCCTTCTTTACAGTTGGAAAATATGTTCCACAGTTTTCTAAAATAACAGAAACAATGTATGATTCATGGTGAAGAATGTTATGTTTTCTATGGACTAGTCCAATACTTTTTCAATAACTTGGCCACCTGGCAATTATTAAGGTGGTACTAAGCAGATAAAACTTGGTAATAATATAGAAATACTGCTAATAGACAAAAAGCTACAGGTAAATAAAAGGCAACTTTACTGAAACTTCTCAAACGGTGACAAGATTAATGGTTTAGCTCTTATACACACACAGCCCTGTCATGCAAAACGCCATAATAGTACACAGAGCAGCACAGAAGTTTTCACACAAAAGCGTAACCATTTTAGTTAGATTCTATCTGAAATATGGCAAGCTTCATTGAATGGAGTAAGTACCGCACATAAGTATTCTGCCTTGAAGCATTGCTGCTAGCAAAGTACAGGTCCTTACAAACAAACTCCAAGGAGTATTAAGTGGTGTGACACCAATTGTCATATGGGACATGGCCTGTTTAGGGCCTTTCATTATAACATTCTACAAAGCCATAATTTTTTACATTTTCATCTACATAGCTCTATGGTGCCTGTTTTTTTTGGGATGAATTGCATATTTCATTGCATTTATGAGCTTTTTGAGAACAGGACTGTAAAAAAATAAATAAATCAGTAATTCCGCCATTTTATTTTTAGCTTTTATTCACCTCCCTCAAACATATTCAACTGTCAACACCACATTACGGAATGCATTACAATGATAAATGACTTTTGTTATGCATGTACCTTTTGGAGAAAAATAAACATACATGAGCACTGTCAGACTGAAGTCCTAGGGCCCACACAGCAACTTCCTGATAATAGCCTACACAATGGCTCCTTCACTGAAATCTTGCATATGTGCTGACTATTTGCCCGTACTGAGTATGTTCCCAGTATAGTCATACCTTCTAGTACTGTGCAGGCCCCAATCACACCATGGCCAGTTCATGGCCAGTACTGTATGGGAGATGACACGGCCATGGAGCACTACATGAATGTACAAGATTATAGTGAGGGAGCATAGCACACAGGACTGCCAGCAAGAATGATGAGGCCTCTCCCACCACAGTATAATTCTCCACATGGTACATAATGCTCCACAGTGTCCTCTGCATTATAAAATGCTCCTCTGATTCCTCCGTACTGGCCCCATATGGTATATAATAATCCATACAGTATAATATGCTCCCCAGAGCCCCAACACAGTATATTGCTCCCTGGAGCCCTCACACAGTATAATACCAGTTAGTGGCCCCACACAGTATAATATTCTCCCCAGCAGCCCCACACAATATAATATACAGTATAAAAGGCTCCCAAAGCGCCCCCCGAAAAATGCTTCACAATGGCCCCACACAGTATAATATGAACCCGAGAAACCCCACAGGATATAATGTTCCCACATTTCCTCCTGTATAAAGCTCCAAAGTGGCCCCACCCTGTATAATATGCTCCACAGTGACGCTGCACAATATATGTTACCCAGAAGCCCCCCCCCCCAGTATAATATGTGCTACAGTGGTCTCACACAATATAATAACAATAATGCTTCTAAGTGGCCCCACACAATATAATATATTCCTCAGAGCCTCGACCTGCTTCAGACGAAACCCTCAACATTAGTTTGTATTGACAAATATGTATGAGGTTTGCCTGTTCGTTTAAGTGCTGCTATTATATTCTGGAGTCCCTTTAGGCCCAAGATTATATTAATCAGAGGCCCAGGGAAGGTGAGGGAAAATAAACAGTTATACTCTCCTTGCCATACCTCTCCTGGGCATCTTTGCGTTCCTCTGCTGTCTCTGCCAGCTTCTTCTTCACGTCTGCAGCTAAAATCACACATTCCAGACATCACCGCTGAGACACAATCACAGCAGTGATGTCCAGAACGTGTGAAATCAGCTAAAGGCAGAAAGTTCACACCGGATCACAGGAGAGGTGAGTTTAAGAATTTGTTGCTTTTGCTGCTCAAGTAGGATGGGTGATTTAGAACAGTGGGAAGATCAGCTCTGACAGCATGGGATAGAGCAGTAGGGGTAGGGGCTTAAGTGGCAAGAGCAATGCTCCAGGGAGCTGAAGGCCTACCCCTGGGGCACCAATTGCCTTATTTGTATAGGCCTTTAAAATTGTCTTTCTCCAAATCTACACAAATAACCTACATAATAAAGGTATGTTGATTATCACTGTAATGTGGTAGTTAGGAGGATGCAATTTTATTACAGTTAAATATGCAGATGCAGTTCTACCCACCACGCTCAGACTGGCCCTCTCGTGTACTGATGAATCCCCTGGTTGGCCCCACACCTTTATGGGGCCTTAATGACTCCACTTTAATAGACCATTACCGGCTGAATTAGTAATGGCTGGTATTAACCTACTGATCTCTGCTCCTGCCCATGGCCTCCCCCACTTTCTGTTTAGCTTCCAGGGGGCCCCTTGCATCACACATTGCATTAAAATGTAATGTTCAGTGCGCTGGGCTCCCTAAAGGGTGAAAAAGAAGTGTATGAGGCCTTGGGCAGGCATGGGGATTGGTAATGGTGCGCCAGTGAAAGGGATACTTTATGAGGGACCAATAATGGTGTCATTATATTGTATGGTATGCCGCAGTGATAGGAGCAATCTCTTGTGGGGGAGACAATAAAGTGTGCGGTTAATTAAGGGAGAATATTAACAAGGTTGTCCATGAAGTGGAGCAACCCCTACGGTGGTCGGGGAGGTGTAAAATTAGAAAAAACACAAAAAGCATACTCACCTTTCCCCAGCACCCCAGTCAGACCCCATCAGTCTCATGCTGTTTTTTCATTGCTGGAAGTCCTGCACCTCATGTCACTACTGAGAGCAATCAGTGGCCTCAGGAGTCACTGGAGAGGGACTGGTGACATCCCTCACATACATCACAAAAGCCTTACCTGCAGCCATTGAGGTCACTAATTGATCTCAGTGGTCGTATTAACGTTATCAATTCCAGGAGCTATGCTGCTTCCTCGTACATTGTGTAGAGGTCGGTACTGCAGCAGTGAATATTGTATGGCAGGTGAGCAGAAATCTGGTATATATAATGATAAATCTGATAGGGCCAGAAAAGTGGTTTGTAGCAATAGAAGTGGTTAAGAATTTCAAGGAAAAAAATGTTCACTGGATTCCAATTAACAAAACTTATGAATTTTTCAGTCCATATAGTCATATTATTTTTTATGCAGGTTAAGCCAAATTTTTAATAATACAATTTTGTGGCACATGTAAATCATTACAGGGGTTATCCGGTTTCTATTATTGATGGTCTATCCTTAGGACACACGACACCCCACAAATCCCCTGTTCCAAGACAGCTCGACTCTAGGTAATGTATACATACCGCAAGCTGCACTGTTCACATTGAACAAACTGTAGGTACTGCAGTGCTGTCCCATTGACTTCAGTAGGCTCCCAGCTGTCATAGCAACTGATCGCCGGCTGGAGATTTCATACCGGGTGCCAGAGATCTTCAGTTAAATGCTGGCGCCCATGCGCCTTCACAAAAATGGCACCTCGGTCATTTTTGACAAAGGCACTGGAGACCTTAATGCCTGCGACCAGTGTGAGCTCTGATTGAGGGCATTAATACCAGGTCTTTGCTGTATAATACAGCAGAGACCTGGTGGCTATGGAGCTGAGTGAACTCAATATTTAAATATCCGACATCCACAGTAATATTACTGCAGATGTCAAGAAGGTGTTAAATTGCACTAAGTACAATTTGTCCTGCAAAAAATAAGGCCGCTTGTGTATCTACGAACAGGAAAAAGTTCTGGTTTTTGTAAAGTGAAGAAGTAATTTGTTGAGGTTTGTAACTTTTCAAACACCACACACACAAAATTTTATCTATTTATCTATCTATCTAGCCATCCATCTATTGTCGCAAGTGGCATTTTACGCTGCTTTTGTCACTTTCATGAAAGGGGTGTAGTGAGGAACCTGATTGGGGCTGAAACTTACATACACTATGAGCAGACATAAGCTGCATCTAATTTATAGGACGGTCTGTGCCTTATTATGAATGAGGCAAATTCTCCCCTGGCACAGGAGATATGAAGAATGGCATTACAATGGCAATATTCATAATTCTCCCCCATAAAGGAAGCACATTGAGTGTGATAAAACACAATGGGATATGTCTAACAAGCACCCAGAAGCAACTTCTCATTGGTTTCAATGAGAAATCACCACTGCAAAAATTCTACAAGACATATTATATTGAGAATTGTGCTACTCTGCATTGGTATAGATCTCTGCATTCTGGTATTGTAACAACCAAAGTGCTTTATTCACATTAGAACAGATAGAAGGTTCTCTATATATACCGTGAATGGTTCAGCGGCTGTTTCTAAGTGAATGTAAGAGAGTTATAACGCAAACTCCCCTATAGTCACTGTGTGCTGTGCATGGCAGCTAGTCCCTATCCACTAGTTTAGAGAGAACCCTACAAATTCCAGATGGAGCAGGGGTAGGAGGAATTGTTAAAGAATGCAGAACATAAGCCATTTCATGACCAGAAACATGGATAACTCTCACGTACACATGGCAGCTTATACTAATAGTCAAATAAAGTGACAGGTATTCTTTTATTGATGATACATGATATTTATGATATGATATATTTTTGTGATAAATCTGTACAAAGAGAATATAAAAAGTAATTCACATCCCATCACAATCTCATGAATAAAGCCTAAGTAACATTTCTAAACTTCACATAAAGAAGAAAGGTTATCCTGTCTTTCTATGGCAGCCGTTAAACTATTACTGAAAGAACTGAACATATTAGGACACTGGTAACAAGGTGTAAAATACTAGCTGTTGTCATAGCTAGAACTGTGGCTCAGCCATGGGTTAGGGGACTTATGTAATGTTGTGTTATCCATAGGCAACATTGATATTCCCTGGAAATGGTATCTCAAATGCACATGTACTCACAAAATTATAGCATGCTGCTGCTGCCACCTAGGGGCTGGAAAGCTGGAGTGTTTCGATTTGCACAAGTTTTCATTCACTATGAGTGAATTCATCTTTGAATACTTAAATTTAAAAATAAAGAAAAAGAATTTCTGGAGGGAAAAAAATTGGGATATATATAACCCCAATTAAAATAAAGATTAAGGGCTGCTGATAACATAAATCCTAAATCTGGTGTTGCAAAACAAAAAACTAGTTATTGGGCCACATAGCTAAATGCAGTTATGTGGATTACAAAATCTTTGTCTTTACATTAGGGACAAACAGTTTTATGTATAAAATCAATTTTTATTAAAACTGTCGTTTCCGCATGCGATCATTTAGCTGCTTCTGTGATAAACCAAGATTTTTGGACATATTGTAAATGGACGATATAAATGCAGCAATATCAGCAGCAACCCCGTCTCACCCCATGGCATCCATCTTTATTTTAAGATTTATATGTATGTTTCGGTAGTTGCTTGTACAATGAGTGTTTACATAGTCGAGCCTTTAGATGAATGAATGCGAGGCGGAAAATACACCTTTTCCATTGGCAAGGAATTAGACACAGAATTTGTCAAAATCTGCTTGCAGAATTTGGCCCTGTCCAAAAAAGGCAAAATACAGTGACACACTTCTCCAAATTCTGAGTCCAAATCTTTGTTAGTTTTTGACAAGCAGAAAAATCTGCTTCAAATTCCAGAATCAGAAATTTTCAGCTTGACAAATTCAGTTTCAAATTCCTACACCCCCTAAATCCTTCTGTTAGGGGGCGTTCACACTACCGTCAGTGTCCGACAGGTAGTGTCCGCTCAAAATCTGGCACGGACATTAGGAGCGGACACTGGCTGTGTCCGTGACACCTGTCATTTATTTAAATGGGCATCGGGTGCGTTCTTTTGCACTCCTTGCCCTTCCTTCACTGTCCGCATGTAAAGATGTCCGACTTCTCAAGCGGACAGAAGAACCCTACATGTCGGGTTTTTCTGTCCGCTTGAGAAGTTGGACATCTTTACATGCGGACAGGGAAGGAAAGGCACCGAGTGCAAAAGAACGCACCCAATGCCCATTTAAATAAATGACAGGTGTCACGGACACAGCTAGTGTCCGCTCCTAATGTCCATGAGAGATTTTGAGCGGACACTAGAAGCGGACACCGACGGTAGTGTGAACGCCCCCTTATACTTGTTCTATATTTAAAGGGGTTGGCCACTTTCAGCCCAATATTGACAAACAAATGTACAATAAAAAGATACTTTATTGATACTTTCTGTATCAGTTCCTCGCAGTTCTCTAGATCTCTGCTTGCTGTCAATCATTCTGTTACTTCTAGTGGATAAAATGCTGACCATAGTCATGTAATTTACAGTCCATGGTCATGTGATGAGCACACAGGTGCCGCTTGTTACAGCCTCACGTTACAGGCTCAGACATCTGCCTAGTAATCACCTGTGCACCCATCCAATGACCATGGACCGTAAATCACATGACCATGGTCACAGGACAGAAGATCAAGGCAGGGAAGAGCCAGGACAGGAGGACGTCGCTGGAAGAAAAAAGAAGAGGAAGGCGTGACAGCAACATGACATCGGACAGTGCACGACCACCCACCGTGTGCGGTAAGTATAATTTGCATATTCGTTTTTAGGGTATTATTTTAAAACGTGTGTGTGTGTGTTAAAATAAGATTAGCGGTGCCTGAATAGCCTTTTTAAATACTATTCAGGCATATGTGGGGCTCATACAGCATAATTTTGCTGACACTCCTCTTTTTTTTATTTTTAAGTGAATGAAAATGTTAGGAGTGGCAAAATCAACAGTTTAGTATATTCTGGTCACCTCTGGAACTGAAAAGGGCCTGGACATCCATAGAAGACAATAGTGGTGGATGATCACAGAATCCTTTCCATTGTGAAGAAAAAAATACTTAACAACCCCCACCCAAGTGAAGAACATTTTCCAGGAAGTAGGTTTATCAGTATCTAAGTCTACTATAAAGCGAAGACTTTATGAGAGCAAATACAGAGAAGCCCACTACTAGGTGTAAACCATTAGCCTCAAAAATAGAAAGGTAAGATTAGACTTTGTCAAAAAACATCTTAAGAAGCCAGCCCAGTTCTGGAACTGCATTCTTTGGACAGATGAACAAAAATTAACTTGCATCAGAATGATGGGAAGAAGAAAGTATGGAGAAGGCTTGGAATGGTTCATGATCAAAAGCAAACCACAGCCTCTGTAAAACATGGTGGAGACGGTGTGATGGTATGGGCATGCATGGCTTCCAATGGCACAGGGTCACTAGTGTTTATTGATGATGAGACAAAAGACAGAAGCAGCCGGATGAATTCTGAAGTGTACAGGGACATACTTTATGCTCAGAATCAACCAAATGCAGCAAATAAAGGTGGACTATGACCTAAAATATAGTGCAAAAGCAAGCCAGGAGTTTTTGTTTTTTTTTTAAGGCAAAGAAGTGGAATGTACTGCAATGGCCGAGTCAATCACAAGTCTCAACCCAATCGATCATGCCTTTTACTTGCTTAAAACTAAACTTAAGGCAGAAAGATCCACAAACAAGGAAAAACAGAAGACCGCTGCGGTAAAGACCTGTCAAAGAATCAAAAAGCCCGGCAGTGACTGCTTGTAAAAGATTCTCTACAAAGTAATAAAAAAGCAACATTACTTTTGTGCCCCTGAAATGAGGAGGCTTTGTAGAAAAATGCTTGCAATTCCTAAACGTTTCATAAGATATTTTTGCTCAGCCCTTTGTATTATACTAGAAAGGAAACACTTCAATTGTATCTCAGTTGTTTCATTTCAAATCTAGAGATGAGCGAACACTAAAATGTTCGAGGTTCGAAATTCGATTCGAACAGCCGCTCACTGTTCGAGTGTTCGAATGGGTTTCGAACCCCATTATAGTCTATGGGGAACATAAACTCGTTAAGGGGGAAACCCAAATTCGTGTCTGGAGGGTCACCAAGTCCACTATGACACCCCAGGAAATGATACCAACACCCTGGAATGACACTGGGACAGCAGGGGAAGCATGTCTGGGGGCATAAAAGTCACTTTATTTCATGGAAATCCCTGTCAGTTTGCGATTTTCGCAAGCTAACTTTTCCCCATAGAAATGCATTGGCCAGTGCTGATTGGCCAGAGTACGGAACTCGACCAATCAGCGCTGGCTCTGCTGGAGGAGGCGGAGTCTAAGATAGCTCCACACCAGTCTCCATTCAGGTCCGACCTTAGACTCCGCCTCCTCCGGCAGAGCCAGCGCTGATTGGCCGAAGGCTGGCCAATGCATTCCTATGCGAATGCAGACTTAGCAGTGCTGAGTCAGTTTTGCTCAACTACACATCTGATGCACACTCGGCACTGCTACATCAGATGTAGCAATCTGATGTAGCAGAGCCGAGGGTGCACTAGAACCCCTGTGCAAACTCAGTTCACGCTAATAGAATGCATTGGCCAGCGCTGATTGGCCAATGCATTCTATTAGCCCGATGAAGTAGAGCTGAATGTGTGTGCTAAGCACACACATTCAGCACTGCTTCATCAAGCCAATACAATGCATTAGCCAGTGCTGATTGGCCAGAGTACGGAATTCGGCCAATCAGCGCTGGCCAATGCATTCTATTAGCCCGATGAAGTAGAGCTGAATGTGTGTGCTAAGCACACACATTCAGCACTGCTTCATCAAGCCAATACAATGCATTAGCCAGTGCTGATTGGCCAGAGTACGGAATTCGGCCAATCAGCGCTGGCTCTGCTGGAGGAGGCGGAGTCTAAGGTCGCTCCACACCAGTCTCCATTCAGGTCCGACCTTAGACTCCGCCTCCTCCGGCAGAGCCAGCGCTGATTGGCCGAAGGCTGGCCAATGCATTCCTATGCGAATGCAGACTTAGCAGTGCTGAGTCAGTTTTGCTCAACTACACATCTGATGCACACTCGGCACTGCTACATCAGATGTAGCAATCTGATGTAGCAGAGCCGAGGGTGCACTAGAACCCCTGTGCAAACTCAGTTCACGCTAATAGAATGCATTGGCCAGCGCTGATTGGCCAATGCATTCTATTAGCCCGATGAAGTAGAGCTGAATGTGTGTGCTAAGCACACACATTCAGCACTGCTTCATCAAGCCAATACAATGCATTAGCCAGTGCTGATTGGCCAGAGTACGGAATTCGGCCAATCAGCGCTGGCCAATGCATTCTATTAGCCCGATGAAGTAGAGCTGAATGTGTGTGCTAAGCACACACATTCAGCTCTACTTCATCGGGCTAATAGAATGCATTGGCCAGCGCTGATTGGCCAGAGTACGGAACTCGACCAATCAGCGCTGGCTCTGCTGGAGGAGGCGGAGTCTAAGGTCGGACCTGAATGGAGACTGGTGTGGAGCGATCTTAGACTCCGCCTCCTCCAGCAGAGCCAGCGCTGATTGGCCGAATTCCGTACTCTGGCCAATCAGCACTGGCTAATGCATTGTATTGGCGTGATGAAGCAGTGCTGAATGTGTGTGCTTAGCACACACATTCAGCTCTACTTCATCGGGCTAATAGAATGCATTGGCCAGCGCTGATTGGCCGAATTCCGTACTCTGGCCAATCAGTGCTGGCCAATGCATTCTATTAGCTTGATGAAGCAGAGTGTGCACAAGGGTTCAAGCGCACCCTCGGCTCTGATGTAGGAGAGCCGAGGGTGCACTTGAACCCTTGTGCACCCTCAGCTCTGCTACATCAGAGCCGAGGGTGCGCTTGAACCCTTGTGCACACTCTGCTTCATCAAGCTAATAGAATGCATTGGCCAGCGCTGATTGGCCAATGTATTCTATTAGCCTGATGAAGTAGAGCTGAATGTGTGTGCTAAGCACACACATTCAGCTCTACTTCATCGGGCTAATAGAATGCATTGGCCAGCGCTGATTGGCCAGAGTACGGAACTCGACCAATCAGCGCTGGCTCTGCTGGAGGAGGCGGAGTCTAAGATCGCTCCACACCAGTCTCCATTCAGGTCCGACCTTAGACTCCGCCTCCTCCAGCAGAGCCAGCGCTGATTGGCCGAATTCCGTACTCTGGCCAATCAGCACTGGCTAATGCATTGTATTGGCTTGATGAAGCAGTGCTGAATGTGTGTGCTTAGCACACACATTCAGCTCTACTTCATCGGGCTAATAGAATGCATTGGCCAATCAGCGCTGGCCAATGCATTCTATTAGCGTGAACTGAGTTTGCACAGGGGTTCTAGTGCACCCTCGGCTCTGCTACATCAGATTGCTACATCTGATGTAGCAGTGCCGAGTGTGCATCAGATGTGTAGTTGAGCAAAACTGACTCAGCACTGCTAAGTCTCTGCATTCGCATAGGAATGCATTGGCCAGCCTTCGGCCAATCAGCGCTGGCTCTGCCGGAGGAGGCGGAGTCTAAGGTCGGACCTGAATGGAGACTGGTGTGGAGCGATCTTAGACTCCGCCTCCTCCAGCAGAGCCAGCGCTGATTGGTCGAGTTCCGTACTCTGGCCAATCAGCGCTGGCCAATGCATTCTATTAGCCCGATGAAGTAGAGCTGAATGTGTGTGCTTAGCACACACATTCAGCTCTACTTCATCAGGCTAATAGAATACATTGGCCAATCAGCGCTGGCCAATGCATTCTATTAGCTTGATGAAGCAGAGTGTGCACAAGGGTTCAAGCGCACCCTCGGCTCTGATGTAGCAGAGCTGAGGGTGCACAAGGGTTCAAGTGCACCCTCGGCTCTCCTACATCAGAGCCGAGGGTGCGCTTGAACCCTTGTGCAGCCTCGGCTCTGCTACATCAGAGCCGAGGGTGCGCTTGAACCCTTGTGCACACTCTGCTTCATCAAGCTAATAGAATGCATTGGCCAGCACTGATTGGCCAGAGTACGGAATTCGGCCAATCAGCGCTGGCCAATGCATCCCTATGGGAAAAAGTTTATCTCACAAAAATCACAATTACACACCCGATAGAGCCCCAAAAAGTTATTTTTAATAACATTCCCCCCTAAATAAAGGTTATCCCTAGCTATCCCTGCCTGTACAGCTATCCCTGTCTCATAGTCACAAAGTTCACATTCTCATATGACCCGGATTTGAAATCCACTATTCGTCTAAAATGGAGGTCACCTGATTTCGGCAGCCAATGACTTTTTCCAATTTTTTTCAATGCCCCCAGTGTCGTAGTTCCTGTCCCACCTCCCCTGCGCTGTTATTGGTGCAAAAAAGGCGCCAGGGAAGGTGGGAGGGGAATCGAATTTTGGCGCACTTTACCACGTGGTGTTCGATTCGATTCGAACATGGCGAACACCCTGATATCCGATCGAACATGTGTTCGATAGAACACTGTTCGCTCATCTCTATTCAAATCCAATGTGGTGGCTGCAGGCCCAAATCATGTCCCTGTCCAAATATTTTTCTAGTCACCCAGTGCCATCCACTAACAAAAGTTTGATAGGCCCTCATGTGCTGCGATTACAGGTGAAAATGCCACTCACTTGGTGCACTGAACTAACATGCTGATTAAAAGTTGATTTTATGATTTTCTGTAAAGATTTGGTGATGGTTGACTTCTACAACAATCACTCTCCTAATGCAGTACCATACATACTCGAGTATAAGCCAAATTTTTCAGGCCAGTTTTTGTGGTGAAAAAGCCCCCCTCGACTTATACTCGAGTCAGCAAAAAAAAAAAATATATTTTTTTGTCTTTTTTAGGAGGGGGTGGGGGGTGGGGGGGTGGTGTGTGTCTATGACCAGCCACAATATTAATGTATAGAATCTCCCATACAATAGTGCAAAAAATAAAGATTAAAAAAAAAATAGAAAAATAAAAGTTGTAAATCACTCCTTTCCCTAGAATACATATAAAAGTAGAAAATGACTGTGAAACACATACACATTAGGTATCCCTGTGTCTGAAAGTGCCCGGTCTACTGAATATAGGGTATCTGCAGTGCTCCTGTTCCGTCGGGAAGGGGTTAATAGGAGCTCTGCAGATCCCCTATATTCAGCCAGACTGAATTCCAAGTGGGGGAAGAAAAAACCTCAGTCCTGAAGCTCAGGGAAGGGGCAGACAGACAACCAAAACACCCCCTCTCCTTTCCCAGCACCCAGCATCTACTGCACCCAAAAACTCCGACCATTTTAATTTTTGAAATTTTCCAGTAGCTGCTGCATTTCCCCCCTAGGCTTATACATGAGTCAATAAGTTTCCCAGTTTTTTGTGGTAAAATTAGGGGCCTTGGCTTATATTCGGGTTGGCTTATACTCGATTATATACGGTAATTTTGCTTCTTCACCTAATCCTAAACTGCTTAATTCACTGCAACATAGCAGAAACCAACCACACAAAGTATGAAAAAATACCAAATTTTACTAACATTTTAGGGCAAATAGTACTATAAGCTCTTTTAGGTCATCATCAGTCAGCAGTATTTTCCCATTAAAATATTGCTTTAGCGCCTAGAAGTTAAAACAGAAAAAGCACCCCCAGTTTGTTATGCAATTTCTCCTGAATCTGCATTTGTGGACATAATCATAAAGAAAGGACTACTATTCGTCTTTTGTAGGGCAGATATTGCTATAATTGTTTTCAGGTGCCATGAGGGATTTGCCGAGCCCCTGAGGTACCATAAAAATGGAAATTCCCAATAATAGACTCCTTAAGGAATTTATGCAAAAGTACCAAGAAATTATCCCATTTTTAAATTTATCAAGTAGTATAGTGATCTATTTGACCCCAGAGACACTTTCCAAAAATTAATGCACAGCAGGTGGCGCAAAGTGAAAACTGATATTTGCCATTTTTGTGCCCAATATGTCATATGTTATTATGCTGTTTCCTGAAACACTCTACATGTGGAAATATGACAGGGCACATAAAAGAAAGAGCACTTTGCATTTTTGAAGCTTAAAGAGGACCTTTCAAGTCATCATGACTGTACTGTTTTATATACTATTAGAAAGCCGACAATGCACTGAATTCAAAGCAATTTTGGCGTTCCCTGTATCTGCCCTGGTGGTGGAGATATCTCCCTACTGTCAGAAGGGCGTATATAAAACCGCACATTTATGAAGACACTAGCTGGTACCCGCGACTTTGTCTGCGGTGATTGTAGAAGTGGGTAAATACAGGCACGAGTAGGGTTTTAGTACTGTGTATAAGGTATGGG
This sequence comes from Leptodactylus fuscus, assembly GCF_031893055.1. NCBI lineage: Eukaryota > Metazoa > Chordata > Amphibia > Anura > Leptodactylidae > Leptodactylus > Leptodactylus fuscus. Next base: position 103,707,650 of record NC_134267.1, read on the forward strand.
ATATGAAATGTAACTTTGTATCTTGTTGTTGCTGTAATTCTGAGAATACGTGAGACTTTTGTGTTGAATGTAATTTGTATTTCAGCTGCTATACGGTGTTCTGAGAAACTGTACATAGTATGTTTGGGACAGAGGGATTTCAAGTGAATATACTTTGATATACGACATTGTATGATTTGTTATTTTCCGCCAGTACATGTAAGTTTTGGGCACAGGATACTCTTGAGCAAGCCACATAAAGTTGTCCATGTGAGACGCATGGTGTGGCCAAATGTATTCCTGCTACTTTCAGCGTTTGTCCTTGGGATTTATTAATGGTCATTGTAAAAGCCAACTTAAGGGGAAATTGTAGTCGTTTGAATTGAAATGGGAAATTATTTGGTATAATTGGAATGTGTGGGATTAACACACTATCACCTTTAGCTGATCCTATAAGAATAGTGGCTTCAATGATATTTGTTCCTAGTTGTGTGACACGTAGCCTCGTGCCATTACACAATTGGGGTGCATCGAGATTACGCATGAGTAGAACAGGGACGCCAATCTTGAGTTCTAGTGAATGTGAAGGGACGCTGGGTAATTCTAAGGTGGGCAGTAAGGCAGATTGGTGACATTATTATCGACCGTTACGTGTCCGTGGTGTGTTGAAAGGGTACATGGGAGTATACAGGCCAGAAGTAGTCCCAATGCAAACATGCTATCAGAACTTACCAGTGTCGTTGGCGTGGAGACCTAGGGAAGGTGGATGGATCGTGAAGACGAAACAGCAGTGAGGTGAGAGTCCCATCGGGGAGTGTGACGGGCTGGAGAGAGTAGTTCGGGTGCTGCAGCCTACGGTGGAGGCACAAAATGGTGGCGTGCTGGAAACACATTCTGTAGGTGGCTAAGATGCGCATGCTCCTGGCAACACAGTGGAGTGGCTGGGTGGGCGGTGTCGCGGATCGTCAGAGCGGTGGGGGTCGGCAAACATGGCTGCTCCGGAGGGTTAAAGAGGTAGTCTCCTGGAGTATCGTTAAGGTGAGGGTGAAAGTGATAAAGTATATGTAAATGTGATTGTGTGGGATTAGGGGCTAGGCTGTAGAGGGCAATATGATTTTTGTGGCTTGCTATAGTCCAAAGTGTGTGAGATTGCAGAGATGGTGATGTGAGTTTGGGTTTTGTGGGGGTCCTGGGAAAAATGTATGTGCGCTATTGTGATGAAAAATAGCCTATTGCGCAATCCTGTGTAGTAACTATCTTTGTGGAAAATTTCAGCCAAATCGGTGGAGCGGGTTTTGCGTGATTGAGGAACAAACATCCAAACACACAAACCCACAAACATCCAAACTCACAAACTTTCACATTTATAATATTAATAAGATAAAAGGTCCTCTTCAAGGCTAAGGTCACATCAGCAGGGAGAAAAGTCCTGCACAGAGGACTTTTGTGTCCGCTGGTTTCCATATAAAAATGGTGGACCCCATAATAGTCTATGTGATCCGTGAGTAACTGTTTCAGTGGTCCGTCTCTGGTAAAAGTCGCAAATCCATGCACAGACGTGAACCTAGCCTAATTTGGTCATCTTCGAATTTGGAGTCTTTGACATGTAATTTTCAAAAGTTGATCCCCAAGCTATGACCCCATTTTAGAAACCGCATCCTTCCAGGAATTTTTCAAGGGGTATAGGAATCTTTTTGACCCAATCTTTTTTTTTTTTCCAAAAATGAATGCGCAGTGGATGCTGCAAAGTAATAACTTAAGTTTTTAACCACTTCCTGACCGCCCATAGAGTATATACATTCAGATGGTGGCTTCCTTGTTCTGCAATGACGTACAGGAACATCCAAGCAGTTTTCAGCAGCTGCGCAAAATTGTGCAGCTGCTGAAACAAGGAACCGGATGTAACTTCAGCCAGAGATCCCAGAAAAACTATTTTAACTGAAGGTGGCTGCCTTGTTCTGCAAGGATCCTCAAAAATAAACAAAAAGTGCACTAAAATGTAACTTTTATTAATAACTGGTTAAAATTTAAGACTTCCACATGATAAGGGCTCGTTCACATCTGCGTTCTGCTCTCCGTACTGCAGGTTTCCATTTCCTGCATAAAACAGAGCAGGAGACGGAAACCTGCAGGAGTCTCTCACCCATTGATTTGAATGGGTGAGAAAGCTGTTCGGCCGTGAGCGGGGGTGAGCGTTTTGCGCTCTCCGCCGCAAAACCAGGTTTTTTAATCCGGACACAGAGTCGGACATGCAGTACTCTGTGTCCGGATTTTAAAATCCGGTTTCGCGGCGGAGAGCATAAAACGCTCACCGCCGCTCACGGCCGGACCCGGTCTGTGCTTTCCGTCTTCTGGCATGCAGACGACGGAAACCACAGAACGGAGAGTAGAATGCAGGTGTGAACCTAGCGTCAGGTGATAAGAAACTAAATGGGCTAAACTGCATGTGCAATGCCCTGTCTGCTAAGCTGATGGTTGTGCCAGAGACTAGTGAGTATGATTGGGTATACTCCCTATAAATTACCTAGATAGTTTTGGTAAGACCCGAGTCTAAAGGGTTAATATTCTAAGAGAGACCCTCAATAACACACAAAACATAGACAGACCATAGCTCAGCGCTAAGTCCCAAGCATTAGGACTCAGACACCGCAGACAAACACACCAGAGACAGAATGGTATTTTCTGACTGAGGATAATTCTCTAGCTAAGGGTATATTCACACATGCAGACAGGTAACACACTGGGCCCATACAAGCCGCCTGACGCGTTTCTCTGGTGTTCACCGGTTCATCAGAGGGGGTAGATACTTATATTAGGGCCATACTAATGCTCCTCAACTTTCCAGGGTTTACATCAGAGTAACAAGATGCGCTGTATGTGTTAGAGCGCTGGCTGGCTGTGATATGTAGCTGTGATATTCTGCAAGGATGTGCCATGCCATCTGAACAGAGGGTTTCTCCCTCTTTGAAATTGCAGTATTAGCCCCTGAAATACATTCTTCTTAGAATATGATATGTCTTATTATATCTTTGATTTCAGACTTTTAATGGGACTTCTTAAAGAGGACCTTTCACCACTTTTGGGCACATGCAGTGTTATATACTGCCAGAAAGCCGACAGTGCGCTGATTTCAGCGCACTGTCGGCTTTCCCGATCTGTGCCCGGTGTAAAGGGCTTACGGTCCGGTACCGTAGCTCTTCTATGGTCAGAAGGGCGTTTCTGACCATTAGCCAGGAACGTCCTTCTGCCTCGCGGCGCCTATCGTGCTGTGCTGTGGAGCGGGGAGGAACGCCCCCTCCCTCTGCTCACACTGCTCGTCCATAGACGAGCATTATCAGGAGCGGAAGGGGGAGTTCCTCCCCGCTCCACAGCACAGCGCGATAGGCGCCGCGAGGCAGAAGGACGTCTCTGGCTAATGGTCAGAAACGCCCTTCTGACCATAGAGCACTACGGTACCAGCACCGTAAGCTCTTTACACCGGGCACAGATCGGGAAAGCCGACAGTGCGCTGAAATCAGCGCACTGTCGGCTTTCTGGCAGTCTATAACACTGCATGTGCCCAAAAGTGGTGAAAGGTCCTCTTTAAAGGTTATATTTTATTGGTCTTTTTCTGTGATCTAAAATAAAAGTAGTGGCCACAAGAGTGTGCTATACACTTAAGAATTACCATTTGTTAGATCTTTTAAGCCAACATGAATTTCACTAGACACTAGAAGATAAATACACATATTAATGACATTATGTATAAATTGTAACAAGTACACAAACATTTATTGACTCAAGTGAACTCAGGCAGAATGTTTTGAAGAGTATAAATCGATAATACTGTAAAGGTGTATAAGGAACACAATTTCTGGCCATTATATGACATATTCTTAAGTTTGAAATTGTATTATGGGTTTTCTTGCATTTTTTTCCAACTGCAAACTATAAACTTCTTATATATTAAAAATGTGTCTTGATTATTAAGGCATATCTGCCAAACGCCATATTTTAAAGCAGGGGTCCACAATGCTAGTTATTTGTAGTGAAAAATTTAGCTGAGAGATGGTTGTTAGTTAAATTCAATGCAAAGTAAACACTTTGGATCCCAATGATTGAGCAATTTTTTTTTTTATTGCCACAGTCCAAGAGCTACACGTTTATTTTGCATAGCGTTCAGTTGATACAACTTCTAGCAATGTTTAACTAACACTACTTCACAGTGATATGTGAAGTCTTTACTCCTGCTCTAGCGCACCTCTTCAACTTATCTCTAACTAGTGGTACTTTCCTTTTTGCCCTTAAACAAGCTACTGTCACACCCATCCAAACTCAAGGGTCTTGACTAGAGATGAGCGAACACTGTTCGGATCAGCCGTTCCGAACAGCACGCTCCCATAGAAATGAATGGAAGCACCTGGCACGTACACTTTGCCGGTGGCCGGTCGCCATGCCAGGTGCTTCCATTCATTTCTATGGGAGCGTGCTGTTCGGAACGGCTGATCTGAACAGTGTTCGCTCATCTCTAGTCTTGACTGTACTGCTAGATTATGTAAATTGAAGAGTTTCCCAAAATACATTACTTTAGCAATGCTGCTTTGTTTGCCTGCTATGTGAAATTATTCCTCCCATTGTTTACACTTTGTTTCCATAAGCTGGAATTCTATTAGATTTCTAGTAATCAGAACAAATCTCTCATTATAAAGGCAAAGTCTATATTGTGTAAGCCGATGGCTGGTCAGGTAATGGAGGAGGTGTACATCTCACCCAGACTACTAAGGTGGGTGAGATAAGAAAACTCCAGAAGGAATGTTTGTTCTCAGCAGACAACTTTCGTCTGCTGAGCATTTTGGTAAATGCTCAGTATTGGGCTGGATTTTTAGAAATGGCAGGTGGGTTGGTAATGGGACCTGTCATTCCACTCCCCTCCAGTCCACACTTTGGGGATGTTCTGGCAGCGACTCTGCTGCAGAGAGTCTGCTCATCAAGGGAGCTTAAGAAGTTGCTCCAGCAGCAACACTTTGGCAGAGTTTGGCTGGAGAGCAGACAGAGGGGTCACATTTTTGAAGCTGTGTCCTGAGTGACTCAACTGGCTTTTGATTTCTGTGATTCTAGGTGAGGTAACCTATTCTATGCTTAGTTAAAGCCTAGCCGGACAGGTATTTATTTTTGTATTGTTACCTTTTGTTGCTGCACTACCTTTTTGAGTGAAAATAAAACTCTACCTTTGTTTTGGAGTAAAGACACTGGACTTGTGTGTCTATGCCACCCCACCTAGCAACCCCAGACCCTGACAATTGCAATATTTCACAGTGTTCTGTTCAGCTATCTGGGGGGATGCGGCTTTGACTGTTTCACAATGAATACAGGAAGTGAGAAGAAGAGACAGCTGGCAAAGCTGCTGAAACAGGGAAATGGGAAAACTCCATTAAGAAACCATCCTTCGATCTATCCTCCTGAGCCAACTATTGTCCCATTTCACTGTTCTCACATGCCTTGAACAACATGTCCACTTTCAACTATCCTCCTACTTCTCATCCAGACTTACTCTTTAATAGACTACAGTCAGGCTACCACCTTATCACTCCACAGAAACTGCCCTAACCAAAGTAAAAACTAACCTATTAACTGAGAAACGGCAATACTCTTGGCCCTCTCCTAGATAATGTCATACCTCACCAATCCTACATACAGAATCTCCCACTCACATACCACCTCTTCATCATGGCCTCTTTCTGTAGGAATTCCTCAAAACTATCTCATAGGTCCCCCTCCTGTTCTCCATCTTCACCCTTGGACTTGGTTAATTCATAGTATCCCATGGTTCTCAATACCAATGTTATGCTGCTGACACTCTGGCCTAGACATTTCGCTTTGCCATCCAGTGATCTACCGTGTTTCCCCGAAAATAAGACAGTGCCTTATATTAAATTTTGGAACTAAAGATATAGGTCTTATTTTCAGGGGAGGTCTTATTTTATTTTTGTGTGCTGTTGTCACCACTGCGCTACACTGAGATGTGCTTGCTGCTCAAAGACTGTATGAAGAAAAACATTGCAGCCGGCTGAATGCTGTGTGCGGTGCTCCGTGTGCACAGGAAGGCTGGCTGCTGCCACTGCTGTGATACCATACGTTGTATCCACTGTTCCTGCTGCTGTGGGATGAGCTGGGAGAGTGGACCCCCGCAGCATACGAAGCTTAGTGTATGTCCACGGGCATCTCCCAGCTCATCCTACAGCAGCAGGAACAGTGGATACAACGTATCGCAGCAGCGTCAGCAGCCGACATACCTATGCACACGGACCATCATGCACAGTGTTCAGCCGGCTGCAATGTTTTTCTTCATACAATCTTTGCACAGAAGGATTATTATTATTGGGGGATGTCTTACTTTCAGGGGGTGCCTTATATTAGACAATTCAACAAAACCTCTGCTATGTCTTACTTTCGGGGGATGACTTATTTTTGGGGAGACAGGGTAGTGGCCATACCCCCCTTTTGTCTCCTCCTTCTTTCTCACACAGTGAGTCAGTAACTAATGTGTCTGTTCTGTATTTCCTGCTCAAGCATATGGTGGTGGACATTTTAATTCAACTGAGACGAATCGCCATTTGTATGGTTTTGTTAAAAATCAAACAATTGGAATGTTCAAGTCAAACCTCGCTCACCTCTCTCTAGTTAGCAGTGTTATCTATAAAGGTTTTACCTTCTATTGTAATTATATATGTTACATTTTTAAAATTATATATGTTACATTTAAAAAAAAAAAAAATCTTAAATGGGGGAATTTCATCATCATTTCCTCTACGCCAGTTTTCAGTTATAGAGAGATGTTGCTGTGGGGCACATTTGACACAAGGCTCAATCTGCACTTCTCCTGCCACATTGTGCAAATGTCAGTGGAGCAGGGTGGACCAGGGCTGCCTCCGTCTGACAGATTTAAAACTCATGCCAGTTTTCATCTTAAATTTCTTGGTCCATGCGCCAGTTGGACCCTTTATTAAGACTTGCATACAATATGCCATTATTAATAAATTTGATTCAATATTTTTCACTGGTTGAACATTCCCTTTAAATATAACATGAATACAAAACTTTCTTGGTGTTAGAAAGTCACTGTTAGCCTGTTAGTGGACCTGTTAGCTCTCCTGACATGTCTGTTTCATCAAATAATTGATTTTCCAAGTGATATCAATTTTGGATCATGTTTTTTAGCTCTTTGTGTTGTACAGTTCCTCTGTTATTCCATCAAGAAAACTTATAAATACATTGATAACTGGGTGCTACTATTAGCTTTGTCAAAAGGGTATGTCTATATATAATGTGATATTATCAGAATTGTGTAGGAACACAATTAAGGCTGGGTTCACATCTGCGCCCCGGCCTCCGCTTTCAGGTTTTCATCTACTGCCAACAGAAGATGGAAAACTGGCAGACAGTGTCCACCCGTGAGCGCCTGTGAGCATTTTGTGCTCTCCGCGGCGAAACCAGTTTGTTTTTAATTGGACACAAAGTCCCGCATATCCGACACTGTGTTGTCTTGTTTGTGCATGAAACCAATGAAGTGATTGTGCTTACCTACTTTTCCTCATTCTCGCTCCATTATTGGAATACCTGCACCAGTAGTGCTCTAAACTTTCACGGTTTTTCTACTTTCTATTTTTTTTCTATTTTTCTACTTTCTCCTCATGGCACTGCCCAAGTCATCTCCACACATAACTCTAGCTATCTTTGTATCGGAGACAAAAGCAGGATTCATTGCTGGATAGAGAATAGACCTCCACTTTATTGCCATCTTGCTATGTACACCATGATAGCCTTTGAGAGCAGTGGCATGAGGTCAATGGAACACCTATAGCTGGAAGTATAGCTACATCTTGTGAAAATGTCTTTTGATGTGTTGCATCAACAATAGTTCTTACCCTTAGCTATGATGTCCAATTTGACTTGCAGTATAGAATGGATCGCTATGTGCCAATCTTCCCATCAAGTGATCAATCTATGCAGAGGTTTGCCTCTTCACACCTCTTGCTGTCATGTCAGTTTGTCATTGCTCTCTCAGATTTGCAACACTCAACAGTGCTGACATTTTGGCTTAGGAAAGTAGCAATCTGCCAGAGGGATAAACCAAGGTCTCTCAGTTTGTGATAAGTGGTGATAAATAGAATATGAAGCAACAGGAGGAATCATCCGGTTCCCTTAAAACTACATTTTTGAGGTTTTATGTGACTAAAAAAAACCTTTGCATTTATGCCCCCCATATGCCACAGATTTGAGCTACATGCTTGTAAATTTGATTATTTGCAGATCTTAGTAATACCGGATACTTCCTCGATTTGCATAATCTTAAGGCTTGTCCTTCTTCCGGGTTTGTAATCTCAATGGTGAGGAGCGTATAACAGGCTGAAAATCGCCAAAAATAGGAGTTAACCTATATTTTGACATTCTGTGAGAATAACGGTCATGTGTTTAGCTCCCATTCACTGACATTGAATTAAATGCTGTCGTGCGACATCCGTTAAAAAATAATCACACGACCATTGATCACTGTTGTGTAGCTTAAGAAGGCTGAACACAAGCAGAGCACAAGCAGTAAATTTAGGGCTGTAGACTTAGGACTCCGCTCCACACATACTTTTTAATTTCATTATGTATTTTAAGTCAATTACCACGTCTATCAGATGACATACAATCCGGTGCTCATGCCCTGATATTTAAGATCCACATCAGACTAAGCAACAGCAAGTCTGCATCCTGCATGGATGGGCGCCATCATAAACTAAATAAAATATTAAGCCTGCTTCCCAAATACAGATCTCTTTCCTCCGTAATCTGCAGTGCATGTAATGACATTGAATAAACTAAACTAGAAATGTACACCGTCTATGAGCTGCATGTTCACATTTCATCTTGGCCATATTTATCTTGGATACATAAGTCCGGGGTGTTGAGTCCTAGATGTAATTTCCAAATTATAATAGTGCTATCTGGAGCTGCTCTGGGCCCTTGCTGTACCAGGTGCCCTTTATCCCCTTATCAAAAACTATTCCAGCCTCAGTTTTACATTTAATAAACAATACAAGGAAGTATTATCACATTTTTGTTCTGCGGACTGTGGTTGGCAGCAAGTATATCACAGTGAGGCCTGTCAAACTGACCAAAGGTGAGAGGGAACTCTTAGTCAACATGCACACTTAGGCTGAGGCCTCACGTTACAGAAATGCAGCTTTTGTTGTTGTAGATTTGCTGTGGCTTTTTGAGTTAAAGCCAGGAGTGGACTGAGCAGAAGGTAGAAGCATAAGTACTTCCTACATATATCCCATTCCTTTTCTAGCCACTGTTGGCTTTGGCTCAAAAACATAGCAAAATCTGCAACAAAAATTGCTGCATTTCTGCAATGTGGGGCCTCAATCTTAAATGCTCACTGAGGCTATGACTCCAAGTAGCGAACTGTAGCCTATATACTGCTGTGGAAAAGACCGCTGAGAAAACACATTGCGTTCTTTTCTAGTTTTTGACTCACCCTCGTACATCAGTTGACAGGGTTAGAAAGAGATCAGGAAAGGGACAAAATGGCTCTTGCACTGCTGCAGTAGGGTGGGCCTGAGGAGTATTTGGGTAAGTTCACACAAGGTTTTTTGGTCAGGATTTTGAGGCCGTATCCAAAATCCTTTCCAAAAAGACAGCTCTTTTTTCCGGGAGCCAGTTGTTCTGCCTCCTGGAAAAAGAAGCAACATGCTCATTCTTTCAGGCGGATTCGCCTCGTGACATCCACCTGAAAACACTCCCTCCCGACTAGGCCCATTCATTTGGACCTAATCCGGAGCAGAGTGCGCGACTACCCATTTGCAGCTACCCATATTTTGGTCCGGAATCTGAGGAGGCCTCCGCCTCCAGACCAGAAAAACCCTGTGTGAACTTACCCGTTGCTGCTAGGGAATGGAAAAAAAAGAATGCAGAGAGAAGTGTAGGTTACTGAAAAAAAACAGACACTATGCGTTATGGAATTGGATATGCTGCTGGCACAGTTGACAGTGACAGTATAGGTGTCCTGTTGTAGTGGGAAGCAAGAATGGCTTACAGTAAAGGGCGAATAATTGCAGCTGTGGGGACAGATTTGCTGCTATGGGGCTACTGCAGGATGGTCTGCTTGGGAAAATGATGAACATGATGCTGGCAACATTATGGTAGTCCGTGCTTCTGGGGAGAGTTGATGATGCTAATCTCTTAGGGGGCGTTCACACTACCGTCATGTTCCGACAGGTAGTGTCCGCTGCTAATGTCCGTTCAAAATCTTGCGTGGACATTAGCAGCGGACACTAGCTGTGTCCATGACATTTTGCAGTCATTTAAATGGAGATCGGGTGCGTTCTTTTACACTCCGTGCCTGTTCTTAAGTGTCCGTTCCTAAAGATGTTCGACTTTTCAAGTGGACAGCAAAACCCGACATGTAGGTTTTTTCCGTCTGCTTGAAAAGTCAGACATCTTTACGAACGGACACTTAAGGACAGGCACGGAGTGTAAAAGAACGCACCCGATGTCCATTTAAATGAAAGCAAAATGTCATAGACACAACTAGTGTCCGATGCTATTGTCCGTGCAAGTTTTTGAATGGACATTAGCAGCGGACACTACTTAGTGTAAACGCTCCCTTATATGGTATGGTACAGTACACACAGCATGGTGCTGGTTGGCAATGTGGAAATTCTAACTCCATAACTGGGTTGTTTGGAGTTCCTTACTTTTTATCTAGAGCAGATTATGTCATTCTGGTTGGGCTGTGGGTGAATGTAACAGTGACTGATTGGTGGGTTCCTCGGAGGATGACAGCATTACTTGGGTGAAGATGCTTTAAAATTCTAAAATGGATTATATCACAAGTGGGGGCATGTGGTAAATGAGATCACAATAGGTGCTTAACCTATATACTAAGCACTAGGACATGATCCACCCAGATGGTCACTGCATTCATTAATAGTGGTAGTTCATGCCAAAAATGAGGTGTTGTCCTCTTTAAGGGGCCTATGTCACTCAAATAATATAATCATTAGACATGGGCACCAGTGCATTTGGTGATACCAAGGGCGATGTATTTATTTGCATATCAATCTATTTATTTTCTTATTTATATAGCTCTATCATATTGCATCCCATACAGGGCTCACAATATTAAATTCTCTATAAGTATGCCTTTAGGGTATAGGAGGAAACCAGAGAAAACCCACACAAACACGGGGAGAACATACAAACTCCTTGCAGATGATATCCTTGGCTGGAATAGAATGGTGCCAAGGGTGATGGCTGTGACATCCTTTTTAAACTGAAAAGCAGTAATTACAGAGGTAATGACATCACAGATATGGGCACAGTAGTGACATCACAAGGTCTGCCAACCCTGCAAATTGACTCCTGGGATTGCACAGGATGCAGTGGTAGCCTATTATCACATGGTGCACTACCCTACCATCATAACGACCACCCACAAATGTTTTTATGGTGGCTCATAATGGACTTTGTTTCATAAATAGTGTCCATACGAAAGATCCTTTTGATATCAATATCAGATCAGTGGGGCACTCAGCTGTTATCAGTGGGAGCTGAGCTGCAGTAACCCAAGCACAGTGACTACATAATGGACAGAGCTGTCTATTTTGGGCTACTTCCACTCTGTCTAGTTCCTGCGCAAGATGTGTCAAGATGACCATTGCAGATTAAAAAGGATATACAACACTGAAACAATAACTATATGGAAAACTGGTAATTCATTCCAAAGTCCGCAAAACGTCAACTCAAAAAAGAAAGGGATTGAAGAACAATTAATAGAGAAACAAGACATGGCATATATCACGAGGGGCTACTAGAAACTGTTGTATCATGACTAGTTAAAATAAGATTTGTACATTAATGCTGCTCTTTGTTGTATTTTCTTAATAACCCAATCTTTTAGAATGACATGCATTTGAACTGACAACAATAACCACCACCCAAAAAAAAAAAAAAAATCTACAACTGTTTTATATGCTATTAATAAGCATAAGTTGTTTTCTGGTCCGTGGGGGTTTTTCTGAACATAACCTCTGGATAGATCATTAGTATCAGATCAGTGGGGGTCCGACGCTGGACTGGAAACCAATCAGCTGTACCAGACAGTCTACAGGATGGCTGCATTGCAGAGGATGAAGTCTTTTGCTTCTAGGTTCTGGGTGGGGTTACTAGCAATCTAATATATTGTAAATGTATATTACTCAGGTTTGTTTGGTTGGAGAAAAAACAAACTTACACACTGCACGAGTGAACAAACTCAGTGCCATCTTTTTGTTTACATGGAGAGATAAATGTCCAATCCTTTATCAATAAACTGCAATTATCTGACCTGATTTTCCTAACCGCAGAGCTGTATATAACAGCAACAGAACTCAGCCCTTCTCAGAGAGCATTGATTCCTCCTCATTCAGGACAACTATTGAATTTACATACGCTAGCAGTATTGCTAGGATCCTTGAGATGGGAATATCCCTTTAAGTCAGGAATAATAAAAAACAAAACGTTTACTTTCTCTGTGTTTGTAAGGAGGCGTACTATAAAAATAATACATTATGTTTTTTGGTCACTTGCTGCATAAAAATATTAAATAAATGGTTATCAGATGTTGTATGCACCTCAGAACAGTATCAATAAGAAGTACAGTTTGTCTGCTCTCAACCTGCATTATCGATGTAAAAATAAAGTTGTGGCTCTAGAACACTTTTTGAACACGTTTGTAATCTGCATAATGAATAAAACACCAAAAACGTCAACATCAGGACCAGAATACGCCATCCAGTGCCCCTTGTGAACTAGCCCTTAGGGAGTTAAGGAATAAAAAAAGACAAGAGCACAGAACATAGGAAACTTACAGAGGAAGAAGAATTAAGCCATCTTTGTCAATTTTTCAGATTTCTATGGACAGTCAATATGTTGGTATAACTATTATTATCATAATATTCCAGAGACATCATTTAAACAACTATCTTTTGCTTAGTATATAGATTGTAAGGCAAGTATGAACATACTTGGACTTGCAATGTTCATGGTAAATAAGACACTACACTAGTTTTCACGTCAAATTCAAAACCGCTCTTGACATATACATACGTGTAGATAAAACAGTACAATTATTTTAACCAGGAAAATTTTTTAACCAAATGACAGTTGATTTATATGTGCCCTATTGTAACAGGGAATACACTGGAGGGTAATTTTAGTAAATATATTGCCATTACAGGTTGAGCACTTTATAAAGCTCTGTACCAATATTAGATGGTTGCTGAGTCTGCAGGAGAAAGGTTGTTTTACGACTTAGTCCAATGAGCGTCTTCTCTTCTAAGGCCAATAAAGGTTGTTACAAAAACAGATGTCTTTGTTTGAATATTTGACTGTTTATCTGCACATATTATGCATTTATAAACCACAATCTTCCTTTCCCAGACCATAATCACCGAATTCCATTCTTAAAGTAATGGAAACATTGTGTGCAAGTATGTTTTTGTCTATTTTCCTAAAAATATCATTCTGTCCTGCTTAGATGGCAGTGCTCAACTTTGCATGCATCAAATATCAATTCTGTATCTATTACAGCAAATAGATTTTGTTATGAAATAAAGACCTTTACCTGTGCTTGCCAATAGATATTTAAGAGAATAGACCATAAATTTCCGGATTTTACAATAGAATGGTAAACTATTTTATTTGTGAAAAACAACTACTAAGCATAAGGAAATAGGTCATATTGTCTGATACAGATGTAGCAAACCTTAACTTGGCGCTTACATATCGAAGAAGGTAAATTAATAAATGAAAGTATAAGAAATGTAAATAGCTCTAGTTGCTAAACCTCCAACAACGTTGACAATAGTACATGGATTCTAGCACCAAAGGGAAGAAAAATGTAACAAATGAAAACATTTTGGGATTTGGATTCCACAATATAATTTTATGACAAGAAATCAAAGTTAGTGCTTATTTACAGGGGTCTAAAGCAGTGTGCTGTGTGTTGTATTAACAGCCTGCACACGGACCCATAGACTTTATTGGATAGATTCACATAAATATTATAATAGATCTAGAATTATATCACATTTATTCCATGGGAACGAACGGTTAATAAACAGAACATGAAATTTCCTTCAGTAGACTCAATTCTATGATGGATCCCTGAAAACGGCCTAACCTTGAGCGTACACTCAGCTATGATAAGAAGTACATTAATAACAGCCGAGTGCATGGCACGTTCATCCGAATATGTAATTTTTAAAGTCAAATGATTCCAGTTCCGTTTTAGGAATAAGACAGGCCATATGCCCCGCTTAATGGCCAGACATTGTTTGGTAACTCTTTTGTTTATTAAAGTAATGATGCATCTGTTTGCATCATTTTTATTATTGTTTTTTTGTGATCTGAAGGGGTTTTTATCCCCATTTTTTAATAATACAAAAGTATTGCCAAAATACATTTTTAAAGTGGGCCCTCTTTCCATTGGAGCCTATACAGATATGTACAGTTTTTGACTTGTATATTATCTTATCCATACTGTTTCAATGGATTCTGTGGTTGCCCTTTGTCTGCATAAAGTAGAAATATCACCCATTTAGGATCATATGACATGTTTTAGATCTTCACACTTGAGATTTTACACTTACAAGTGTAAGAGTGTAAGAGTGTAAGCCTAGTGTAAGAAACACCAAAAATTACCTAGCATTCCTTTTATGGCTTAATAAGACTACACACACCTAAATGGTGGTCTCTCCCTAAGGAGTGACGATATCCCCTTAACCTCCACAAATAGATGCAAAGTGTCTTCGTATTGCTGCAGTAATAAAATTAAAACAAAAAAAGTCAGTGCACTGCATAGACCTTAAGACTGACCACCAGCTCCCTTGCTCTGAGAATCTCTTTTGTACAGACACATTGGCAAGTTCTCATATGTTAAGATCCAGCCGTGCCGTCACTGGCTCCTGAGTAAAGCAATTCTTTCCAGCAGTTTCACATACCACAAAGGTCTACTAGTTCAACTGTCACGCTCCCAGAGACCACTGAATTTTTGGCAGTCTCAATGGTCTCAGATCTTTCCTGTTTGAATTTACTCAAAACTTACTAAACCAAAGAGATTTTATAAAGAACCATGAGTAAGACAGACTGAAAATTGGTGAAACATTCTTTTACCTACAACATGCCCCAGTAGAAACAAAGCCAGAGTACTGCACTTAATCCATTTCTTTTCCCAACACACCTCCCTGTCTTGTATTTTGACTTCCCAAGAACACATACAATTTTATGTTTGTATAGCTGGAAATAGGCAAAAACTGACATATTTAACACTATACCTAGTATCTTAAATTTAACTTTAGTGTAAAAATCTTCATAATAGCAATTAATGGCAATGCATGATCATTATTGATACTGAAGCCCCACGTGGCGTAAACATTGCATTTTGACTGCAGAGTTATGGCAAATCCCATCCACACATGCAGAAAAATACCTGCAGTGGAAATTCAGTGATTTCCAAAACCGTTGCGTTTTTGGAAATCTGCTTCAATTATACGATACAGAAACCGCTAGCATTTCCGTAGGTATAACTGAAATTCTTCAATTTCTAAAAATGCTGGCAGTTTCCGTATACATGTAATTGAAGCTGAAAGTCTATAGAAGAAAACTCTGTGGACTTTCTGTGAAAATTTGACCGGTGCAAAAGTATGGGCACCTCAACAGAAAAGTGACATTAATATTTAGTAGATCCTCCTTTTGCCTCTAGTCGCTTCCTGTAGCTTTTAATCAGTTCCTGGATCCTGGATGAAGGTATTTTGGACCATTCCTCTTCACAAAACAATTCAAGTTCAGTTAAGTTTGATGGTTGCCGAGCATGGACAGCCCGCTTCAAATCATCCCACAGATGTTCAATGATATTCAGGTCTGGGGACTGGGATGGCCATTCCAGAACATTGTAATTGTTCCTCTGCATGAATGCCTGAATCGATTTGGAGCGCTGTTTTGGATCATTGTCTTGCTGAAATATCCATCCCCGGCGTAACTTCAACTTCGTCACTGATTCTTGAACATTATTCTCAAGAATCTGCTGATACTGAGTGGAATCCATGCGACTCTCAACTTTAACAAGATTCCCGATGCCGGCATTGGCCACACAGCCCCAAAGCATGATGGAACCTCCACCAAATTTTACAGTGGGTAGCAAGTGTTTTTCTTGGAATGCTGGTTTTTTTGGACGCCATGCATAACGCCTTTTTGTATGACCAAACAACTCAATCTTTGTTTCATCAGTCCACAGGACCTTCTTCCAAAATGAAGCTGGCTTGTCCAAATGTGCTTTTGCATACCTCAGGCGACTCTGTTTGTGGTGTGCTTGCAGAAACGGCTTCTTTCTCATCATTCTCCCATACAGCTTCTCCTTGTGCAAAGTGCGCTGTATTGTTGACCGATGCACAGTGACACCATCTGCAGCAAGATGATGCTGCAGCTCTTTGGAGGTGGTCTGTGGATTGTCCTTGACTGTTCTTACCATTCTTCTTCTCTGCCTTTCTGATATTTTTCTTGGCCTGCCACTTCTGGGCTTAACAAGAACTGTCCCTATGGTCTTCCATTTCCTTACTATGTTCCTCACATTGGAAACTGACAGGTTAAATCTCTGAGACAACTTTTTGTATCCTTCCCCTGAACAACTATGTTGAACAATCTTTGTTTTCAGATAATTTGAGAGCGAGCTGTCCATGCTCGGCGACCATCAAACTTAACTGAACTTGAATTGTTTTGTAAAGAGGAATGGTCCAAAATACCTTCATCCAGGATCCAGGAACTGATTAAAAGCTACAGGAAGCGACTAGAGGCAAAAGGAGGATCTACTAAATATTAATGTCACTTTTCTGTTGAGGTGCCCATACTTTTGCACCGGTCAAATTTTGGTTTAATGCATATTGCACATTTTCTGTTAGTACAATAAACCTCATTTCAATCCTGAAATATTACTGTGTCCATCAGTTATTAGATATATCAAACTGAAATGGCTGTTGCAAACACCAAAATATTTAGAACTAAACATGATTAAGATTAATAGGGGTGCCCAAACTTTTTCATAGGACTGTATGACGCCATAAGGCAGAGTGAAAACATAACACCATCCGACAAAACTTTACCAGGCATAAGGGACCCAGCGCTGTCCTTAATCCCTGGTAAAGTAATTTACCGAGGGTATTTTTTAACTTTGGAGGGGGGCAGGACCTGATCTCTGATTGCGGGCATTAGTGACGGGTCTCCGCTGTAAAATCGCCATCTTTAAAGATGGATGTCGGCAGATGTTGGAAAAGGATTAAAGATTTATATCTAAACTAGAGATAAATGAATTGAAGCTGACGAAGTGGAATTCGACCCGCATTTCAGGTAATATTTGATTTGCATTGAATCCGGAATTCTTCACACTTCATGGTAATGAATCGTAGAGCTCCAATCGGGTTTTAACTCCTTAGATGCCACAATCAAACATAACCGCAGAATCCAAGGAGTTCCGCCATGCTACATGTCCCCCTCGTCATCCCCCGCGGCAAGTGCAGGGGATGTCGTCGTGATTAACAATAACAAAAAATACTGATACTCACCTGTCCTGGGCTCAGCATCCACTCTGGAGCTCTTCTGGCCGGTGACTGAGGTCCTACTCTGAGGTCAGTGTGCTGGCATAATGACATCAGCGCGCCCCATTTGACTGCTGATGTCCAATCACAGGCATAAGCAGTGACGTCTGGGCAACTCAGACACAAGCCTGAAGAGCTCTGGAGAGGATGCTGAGCTCAGGACAGGTGAATATCAGTATTTTTTTTTCTATTTTTAATCACCTTTAAGACCCTGGGCTGCTGAATAGGAGCAGCGATACCCCCATAAAATGACGCGGGGTCTGATTGAGACCCCAATATAAAATAAAACCCCTGAGATGCCATGGTCATGTTTAACCGCGGCATCTCAAGGGTTAGCACCTGCGATAGGAGCTCTGCTCCGACCGGGGGTGTTAGAGGACAGTGTCAGCCATTTCATATGGCCGACACCCACAAAGCAGGGTGCACACACAGTTCCTCTGTGCTCACCATGCTTCCACATGGTCTGCGGGAAGTCGTTCCCGGCAGTGCCGTACATTAATTTGGATTGAATCGAATAGTATCAGAAAATTCAGCGAAGCTGCTCAATCACATTTTTGAAAAATTCACTCATTTCTAATCTAAACCTTAAATGGATTATCTAGTTTCTAAGGGTCAGTTCACATGGAGGAATTTGCTGAGGATTTGGGGGCAACATTTCTGCAACATGGGGCTCTGGCCAAAAATGGATTTAATAAGGATTTTTCAGGTTTCCATTGATATTCTTTTGGGGTAGACAGAACATTTTTGGTTGCTCTGTATACCTTTTTGGGAGGTGAGATGAAGAAAAAAACAATATAGCCATTGTGGCATTTTTTTTAATTTTTTTTTTTTATTTATGCCATTGACTGTACAGGATAACATGATTATTTTATCATTTTGATCATTATTGATACAGTAATACTAATTATGTGAAATTCTTTAAATTTTATAGGAACATATGGAAGTCATATAGGAAGGAGGTGGTTATGGGAAAATGTTATTAGCATCTCCTGTCTGTCATAAGACAACTCATTTAACAGCAAGTTAAAACACGTCAGATATTTTGCAGATTTTTTTTTTCTTTCCACTAAATCTTTTTTTCATAAAAGATTTCATAATGGTTTGTATTTTAAAGTTTAAATTTTCCTAAACCTCACAAGCTAGAAATTCGAATTTTTCCAACCTCCTAAAATAGTGCTTATTTTCCCCCTTTTTTAGCATAACACTAAAACCACAACCTGTAGCAATCTGCCGGGACTGATGTTGATTCTAGGACTTAATAATGTTTTGATTAAAAAATAAGGAATATTAAAAGTTATTTAAAAAAGGTGTGAAATTAATAAGGATTCTACTAAGCATTCCTGAAAAACTGCAGGCTTTGTACTATGGCAATGCCAAACCGTGCAAATTGTGTTCAGTTAATCTTACAAACTTGGGCTGTTGGATGTTTTATTCAATACTTAGCCCAGTAAAAAAAAAAAATTTCATTTTTCAAATTTTTTTTTACAAAATCACCAAATACAGAAAAAAAGAAATATAATAATCCTACATGAGGCAATTTTACCACATCTCACAAAAGAGCAAAAAAGAATACCTATCCAAGTAATGACAGGTCAACTTTATCTGATCTACAGCCCCTGCAAAATCGGAAACTTTCCATACTAGCGCAAGGCTTCTTTTTAGCACTCAATGGTATTTGTTTTTTAACTCTGAATAAACAGATTATCGGATTTTGGATTATAATTTATTAAATTCGATTTTAACAAAAAAGCTGTGAGCGGCGGTGAGCGTTTTATGCTCTCCGCCGCAAAGCCGTTTTTTTTTAAACCAGACACAGAGTACTGCATGTCCGACACTGTGTCCGGATTTAAAAAAAAACAGTTTCGCGGCAGAGAGCATAAAACGCTCACCGCCGCTGACGGCTGGACAGCTTTCTCACCCATTCAAATGAATGGGTGAGAAAGAGTGCTGCAGGTTTCCGTATCCTGCCTCTGTTTTGTGCAGGAAACGGAAACCTGCAGAACGGAGACCGGGCGCAGATGTGAACAAGCCCTTAGCTGTGCTTTTCACTAGTGCTTTGGTGGTAATTTCCTTTTATGACTTCAACAAGAAAAAATGCAGATTTTTTTTTGCATTTCTCAGCCCCAAAACATCTCATTGTGTAAAACAAGGTATTCTGAATACTGAGGCAATATCTCTAAAAGATGTATCGTTCATTTCTTTAACTGATTTGGATTAATAATTAACATCTTAAGGCTAAGATGTTGCAGAAACGCTGATTTTTATTTTTTGAGGAATTTTTCTTTGGCTATAGAAGTAATGTCAAATATCTCAAAAACTGTTATATTTCTCCTCTGCTCAATCCATTCTTGGCTTTGGTTCCAAAAAATGCAGCAAAATCTGTAACAAAAAAGCTGCCCACTCCGGGAAGAATCCTATAATGTTAATATTAATAAGGAGAGATACCAGGCCAGGTACCTTGACAATGTTGTGTACAGAATGGGGAAGAATAATGTAACATAGCAGGTAAACGAAGCAGGATGTCTAAAGCAATGTATGTAGGAAAACTCTTGAAAACTAAGGCCCCATGTGGTGTTCCGCAGGAAAAAACGCGGCGGCAACGCATCGCATTTCTTCCCTCAGCACTTTAGACTGAAAGTTCGCAGAGGTTTCCTTTGTAGACTGTTTCAGTTATACCTATGG
Source organism: Leptodactylus fuscus (assembly GCF_031893055.1). NCBI lineage: Eukaryota > Metazoa > Chordata > Amphibia > Anura > Leptodactylidae > Leptodactylus > Leptodactylus fuscus. The sequence continues at coordinate 103,727,968 of NC_134267.1, forward strand.
GGAAACTGCCAGCGTTTCTGTAGGTATAATTGGCATGCTGCGATTTCCAAAACCGCGCCAGTTTTGGAAATTGCGGAATGTCCGCAGCATGGTTTTTACCACAAAGTGAGCGTAGGATTCACTAGAATCCCATCCACTTTGCCCTGACTGTAAAATGCCACGATTTTTTATGCAGCGTTTATGTCACGTGGTGCCCCGTCCGAAATTACATAAGTTAGCCGTTTAGAAGGGATCCTTGACATGGGAATCCCCCTTCAAGTTAACACAGCAATGCTTTATCCATTGTTTCTTTATGATATCCCGATAGGGAGAAAAACAAAGGGGGGAGGGTGACATTTTTCAAGGTGGCATTGGGGACATAGCTTAGATGAAAAGGGCAAGGCATAGGATGCAACAATATGTGCCATAATTGTGGCAAAACATTTTTGGCACAAACTCTGGCATAAGTTAATAAGTTGTGGAAACTTAGACTACACAGACTAAAGACGCACCAAATTTATAAATCAGCATCAGTCCCTGAGATAAATCTGACAAAATGACACCCATGATAACAGATACTCAACAAACAAGCACCCTCCCCATGCAGTATAATTCCGTATTGGTGCCTCACACACAAAGTAATCCATCTTCGTGCCCCCGCAAACTGATACTAATAGCTGATACTGATCTCCCAACCACTGTTCCCTAAGACATGATACCTTACAAATGTGACAGCAGGGATAAGCAACAAAATCGGGACATTAGCAGGTTGTAGGGGTGATAGCTTAAATCAATGGCAACAATGATCAGCAATCAGGACTTATAGTACAACGGTCATTCATCTCCCAATCATAATTAATCTTTTGGCTTTTTTACATTTATTTTTCGGCCTCAAACGGGGTTTGATCACTCATGCAAGATACTGCAAAACATCTCTATTGTCTTATATCTCATCAAGGTTTCTATAACAACCGATCACAGGTTTTTCACTATCCTAACTGAGATACATATGATCACATCAAGATTATGAACCAATGTAAACTCGCAGGTTCTTCAGTCTTGACATACACACAGCTTTACACAAGGTTTTTTTTTCCATAGCAACCAAGCTATTTATGACCTGGATTAGTCAGCAGCAGTTTGCAGGTCTTTAAATATTCAGTTGTATGATATTTATCAGCCAATATAAGTTTACATTTCATTTACCACATTTCCATAACAACACAGCCATAAATAGACTGTACCTATACTGGACTGCCATACTGGATGTTAGTATTCTTAGAAATTGAAACATATTTAAACTACTCATACCTCCAAAAAGGAAAACTGCAGTTGGATGCAAGATTCCTGCAGAAAAATGGCTTCTGCTTAAGCTAATGAAAACTGTCACCAGACCCAAGTCCGTCTCCAATCTGACAAGGTATGTCACAGACAACAGCCAGCTGCTGAAACTCCCCAGGAGGCCCAAGCCCGTCTCCAATCTAAGGCATGTTTTATTTCAACACACACACAAACGACATACAAAATAGACCAGTGTAAAACTGGCCAAGTCTAATGAGGCCACTACACAAACAAAAAATGAAATATACCCATGCGAAACCGGATGCTTCTACTAGTTGTATATATTTTCAGAAATCTCTTTTGAGATGGGATATGTAGACGATGGCCATGACAAGACCAGTGATAACTGCACAACTGCAACATCAAGTCAGCACCTGGTAACATAGAAATGACGCACAATAATTCTGATACCTCCAAAGTGAGACAAATTGTACAGCAAAGGAATAATGGGTCAAATAAGAGTCACACAAAAGTACACAGATTTACCCTTGCTTACCAACTTTATTTAAATAGCGCCAACATATCTGTAGTACTTTACAAATCAAAGCACACATGAACAGACAATAAGAGACATTACAATGTCACAAAGAAATAAACATAAACAATAGGAGTGAGGACCCTGCTAGCAAGAGCTTACATTCTTATATCAAGGTGACCACATTTTTAGAAACTTATCTTTGGCTTGTTGCTTCCAGTTGGAGAATTCCTCTATTCTACAATTCTGGCTAACCTTAACTATGTACACTGAGCGCAAAAGGATAACTGTTTGCAACCAACAGAAGGGAGTTAAGGCTGGGACTGCATAGCAATGACTCCTGTCACACAACCAAAGATTGCCTAGTTGTTCTGCAACTCCTTTTACTAATGTAAGTGAATTGAGTCGCATTATGACCCATCAAAAGATGGATAGGGGGTTTGCTGAGCTGGATTGTGTGTACATCCAGGAGACCTAGATGTACACTGGACTATAAGACGCACCTAGGTTTTAGAGGAGGAAAATAGGGGAAAAAAAATTTGAAGCAAAAACTGGTAAAATATTTAATATACGGGAGTTGTAGTTTTGCAACAGCTGCAAGGCCACATTGACAGGTGACCCTGCAGCTGTATGGGGACGCATAGAGTGGTTTTTTTTTGCGGGGCCAGATGTACTTTTTAGTTATACCATTTTGGGGAATGCCTATTTCTTAGATCACCTTGTATTGAAAAAAAAACAGGAGGTGATTTAGAACTTTTATTTATTTCATATTTTTATTATATATTTTTAAAGCTTTTTTTTTTTTTTTTTTTTACTATTTTATTCCCCCCCGGGGGCTTGAACCTGCGGTCACTTGATTGCAAGTCCCATAGACGGCGGCGGGGGGACGGAGGAGCGGAATAGCATCACCGCTGCCGCTGCTGGCTTCATGCAGGGCAGAGGAGCGCAGTGATGTCTCAGGCCCCGGCGTCTATCCCTACCCCGCATCCGCCTCTCTATTAGAGCGGATGCCAGGCGCCACATTCAGACTATAAGACACACCCTTCTTTTCCCCCCAAATTTTTTGGGAAAAAAGTGCGTCTTATAGTCCGAAAAATACGGTAACCCACCTTTCCTTTTTGACTAATAGGGAAGTTGTCTTCTTGGGGTCTGCCTTTTTTCCATAGAAACTGAGAGGACATTTAAAGGATTGATTGAAAGAGAGAAACTAGGAAGGGAGATAGGTTTCTCTCGTATATAATACTAAGGCATCACATCTTAATGAAATTCCTTCTGCTAATCCATAAGATAATAAACAGCTCATATTCCTGGTGAACGGTTTTGTATTTTATTTATGAGAGACAACTAATATTCCCGACTAGAGCGAAGATGGATAAGAGGTGATTCTGACTGGATATTTTATATATTTAATCAGCCCATTTGAAGGATGACACATTTTTAATGTTTTCTCCTACTTTCAAGGGGATGTTAATGTCACAGGGAATCTGTCACCAGTACTATGAGCACAGTCATTCACTGTTCATGTGAATAAAATGCTTTTTTTCTGCTTCCCGATTGATGCATCCGTTTCTGGGAAATAATATACAAATAAGCTATTTGGTGCAACAAGGGCGTCACTATTGCTCTCAGTGCATTAAAAACTTACGACTCTGCTGTGATTGACAGGGCCCGGCTTTGAAGGACCAGCCTAATCCAGGCATTTGGCAAGAGGGAAGAGCGCTCACCCAGGAATGGATAGAAATCTTTTATCCATTCCTGGGTGAGCTCTGTTCCCTCTTGCCGAATCCCTGGATTAGGCTGGTCCTTCGCTCCTTTGTGCTGATGCTCCTGCATCGTAAAGCAGTGGCTGCCCTGTATCCCTGCCTGAACCGTAGGACTGGTTATTTACATGCATATGGGTTGTTGTGACATCATCACCTTTTGCCATCTACCTTGAAGGTAATACACGAGGATCGGCTCGGTACTCTCCATTTTTATCTTGCATAGCAGGGAGGAAGGGATGGAAGGACTGAGCGCTGGAAAGCATAGCTCTTTTGTGAACAAAACATAATACTATCAGCAATTCCCTTTAAGAAAGATGTATTGTATATTAGCTTTTCAGTAAGGTCTGATAATATATGGTAGTCAGTAAAATTCTAAATAAATGTAACACTTTAATTGATATAGACTTATGTCCTACATGTCTGGAGCTGATTTTAAAGAAGACTGGAAAGTAATACTCACCCATGAATATATGATCTGCAAACTACTGGCCAGTGAGTTATTTCATAAATGCTTCCAAACATGGTTGTTTTTGTTAGAGAATGATTCTTATTTAAATGATATTTTATATCAGGTCTTTAAGTAATAAGAAACATTTACAGGATTGCTTTCAGGTCATAGGATGTTTTTGAAGAGTAGAAGGGTGTATGTCAAATTTTAACTGTATGAAAATAAACTACAAGACTTTGAACTCGCTTCCAACATATCCTATTTCTGTAGGAACTTCTTGACATCGACCAAGCAAATCTCTTGACTTTAAACTGTTTTTCCTTTTGGCATTAAAGTTGTTGAACATTTTTCATATCTAGCGCCTGGAACATTCAATTATTATCCTCAAGCCAGTAAAGAATGTAGAACTCACATATTGTTTTATTTCGCTATAGACCATTTTCATACAATAATCCACAGTATACTGCCTAGCTTATTCTCATTATATTAACACACATAATCACAGTTCAATAATAATTGATAGACAGCAATGTCCTATCTCTGCTACATAAATTAAAAAAATCCATTACTGATTATATCAAGAAACTTGGGTCATGGATTGGAAATTTTAGCCAAGAGCTTACATTTATAAACTCCACATAACCTTAAATGATAATCCACTTCATCTTGAATAACTTGCAGGTTAAATTTATACAATCTGACATGTATTACAACCACAAACGGAATCTTCACTTCACATTTTTACTAAAAACCAAAATAAATGAAACACAGCTTTGTCCTATTAACCTATACTATGTATATAGTTACTGTGACAATAATAATTTGTCTCCTCTAGATAAAGCACATTTTGCATACTTAAAGGAGTTATATCATTAAAGACACTCATCCCTTATCCAGAGAATAACTAATAAGTGTCAGATCCCTAGAGATCTAACTGCCGGGACCCCAGTGTTCACATAAAAGGGGACCGAAAGTCCCCCATGCATGCCACCCATGTGAATTAAAGGGGTGGTCCAGGCAAAAATAGACAACCCTTGTAATGTTTAAATCAGCTGGGGGCAGTGAATAATATAAAAAAAATATAAACTCATTAGGATGCACAGGACACCAGAGCATCAAGGATAGGTAAGTATTTTTTATTTTATTCACTGTCACCAGCAGTGAACTTTCTTCTCCGCTTGACTGCTGCGGACAAGGCGCGGAAAACTCACGGACCCCAATATAGTCTATGGGGTCCATGTGCTTTCATTGCTCACCGCTTGTCAATGTGTTCGGTATTCCATTCAGGGGGTCTCCATGTGGACTCCCCAAACAGAATACCGAACACAGATGTGAACCAGGCCTAAGACCTATGAGCCTTTCAATATCTTTAAGCTTCTTTGTTAAATATCTTGTATTTGCCGGTGAGACTTGTGTCCACTGTTAAATATCCGGACCTGGCCTTGTCCACGATAGGAAGAAGTCAGCTTGTTATAAATCAGTGTAGAGGTTTATTAATATCTTGAAGGAAAACACAGGAACAGGGAAAATGTCCAAATAACACAAATATCAGTCAATTGTCAATAGCTTACATCTTCAGAGAAGTTAAATCATCTGGATATCTTGTAGTTACAGCTTGGTTCATGCTTGATCATCTGGTTGGTGGACTTGGGCTGGTTACGACGTCCATGGATGTCCATCTGCCTGGACCACCCACCTTGGTGTTCCCAAAGACAGACCTCCTGGTCTTCCCCTGGTCTTTCCAAAGACAGACCCAGACATGTGTATTTCTTACTCATTTATATTCATGAGAGTGGGTGTTACCTTCCATCTTGTAGCTATGTAAGGAGATTTCTAAAATAGTGTACTCTAACCGCACCCATGCACCCAAAATATAAGACTATGATGTCAGTAGAGTGTTAACCCCATGTCTGCTAGAGAATATTGTAAATATATAATATTTAACATTTCCCCCTTTTGAGAGTGAAATATCTGTTTGAACTCTCAAGATATACCATACAACAATATTCATACAATTAGATTATATCTTCTTTCTTCTTTGCTGAATACTGGAACTTAATTTTCATTAATTGTCCATATAACAATAATTTCATCAATTTGCGATACATTTTGTCATTAATAAATGTTATGTTATGTTATGGTAAACTGTGATCAAAGATGAAACCAATTTGATCCACTATCTAACCTACACCTGATGAAGGCTCTTCTTTCATCGTCTGGTCTTCTGGTCATCTCTTCTTCCATCATAATAGAAAGCTTACCACAAATGTAGTTCTTGACTTAAAGTCCTTTAGATTTCCTCCGTGTTGTGCAGATATTATAACATTGTCCATTAAAGTTCATATTATGAAGATATTGATATAACAACAAAGTCCATATGTTATGTTTCACTTCACCAAGACATACACTGTAGAGGAGTTTCCTTCTGTAATTCCCTTGACCACCTGTCACTGTACAATCATGTGACACTTCTGGAGCAATACTGCAAAAGCAAGGCAAGTGTGAATTCTGACATCATCCCTGCTGCTTGTCAGTAAGGTTCAGTCCTGGAATCTCAGTCTCTTGGATACACAATATCTGTGTTCGGGTTCTATCATTCACAACCCTTTTGCTCACCAAACAACTTGAAGTCTTGAAATAGAGAGGATTCCACCAAACATTGATGAGGACATCTTTATATCTGTCCAATCATCAGCTGGTCAAAGGTTCCAAACTCCAGCAATAATTTTTAAACACAGTCCTTGGCATAAGCTTAAGCATATAGCATCATACCTTCAGATTTTGTCTTTTCCCGCACATCTTCTTCTTGTAACCGTTAAAGTCTTTTTATTAACATTTGATATCAAACTTTATCATAATCTTGGACTTGATTGAAGATAAGTTTTCTTTCCCTAATAACTAAGCCAAACTAGGCAATTAACTAAACTATAATATCACAGTGTACCATACCATTCATTTATATATCATACTTCTCTTTATATTGTATCAATATTTATATTTGACTTATAAAATATTGATATTCAATACATTTATCAAACTATCTGATAATAGTACTTTGGATACAATAATCTATATAAACATCATATATCAACATATATATATATATATATATATATATATATATATATCTTTATATCTATATGTATGAATATATATGTGTACTTTACTTGTGATGACAAATTGCAACATAACTCTGAAATATAATATGATTTCATTATTAATTACCATTCTATAGACAATTACAATATTTATTCTTTAGTTAGAACTTTTCACCAATTATTCTAAACATATGTTCCTATATGAATGTGTTATCATACTTATCATACATTTTCTAAAGTTTAGTCACTTTATTTACCTTTTTTAATAAGAAATAATTTTATTTTGAACATTACTTTATTAAATATCATTGTGTTCTTTATCTGAGACACAATATTAACCCTTTATTCATAAAACGTATGTGCCTAAAGTTTCCTCTTAACACCTCGTCTCTTCACAGATTCCTATGACCTTCTTAACCTTTCAGATACCTCCAATACCAAGAATAGAGACAAGACTTAAGACACTTGACTCTGTCTTACACTTAACTGTATATATTCTTGTGTACTGGCTGTATATGAACACCATATATATTAAATAAGTATATAAAACATAAGCATTTCAAAATGTCACATCCTATAATCAGAAGTTTAAAGAATAACCCAGAGACTATCACTCTTGATATCCCATATTCTTTGATGATATTATACTTTTCCTTTCATGAAGATGATTAGCTTATCTCATTTGCATATAAGACATATTTTTCCCAATGTTTGTAGATGTTGATGTGTGTAAGTGTATGCAAGTGTGTGCGTACATCTAAGAATACATAATCAATAAAACAATAATACAATAAATCAATACTGGCTATAACTAACTAGATTTTCTGCCATAACTAATATATTTATTATCCCATGATCCAATTACCCCAATAAACCTTTATTGTTTGTCAGGTTTGAACAAATATATTGAAGAGCTATCTATATCTTAGCCAAAAGCTTCTTCTTTTGCAACAAACTATTCACAAACTAAAATAACCTTCACCCTACTGCATCTGTCACCTTTCCTCAGCTCATGTGACTTAAACACTTGGTTTTCCTGTAGGTATAAACATATGAGGTTCCTTTCAATGGATTTCAAATATATTTGCTAATTTCCCAGTTTAATATAGAGGATCACATAAGATAAAAAATAGAAAGAAATAGAAAAAGAAAATAGAAATAGAAAATAGAAAGCAATAGAAAATAGAAAGAAAATAGACGTCTCTTTGTTGGATATATTTTCCTTTTTTCCTTGTTGGATGCATCCTGATTTTCTTAGGCCTATTTGTGATGTCACAGATCTGTTGTATACACCAGTGGACACATAACACACATAACACTTATACTGACCAGCCCATCAGGGTCACAGGTCACAATGTGTTGCTGTCAATCAACTGACCACATGAACGAACACTTAATTCACAATAAGTAAGAGCTCCATGCCTAGTTACATGCCTTTAAACAAAATGGATTATAACTTGAAAATCCTAAAAACATGGACTTTACATGAAACTATTGAAAAACATGCTTAAGGTAAGTTATAACTTATATCACTTTATCATGCATTGTTATTAGTCACACCATGTTAATCTCTTTACTCATTAATAGTTAGACACTCCATGCATTCTTTTGGCTAGAAGAAAGAATGATGAATGAATGGACATCACTGATTGAACTTCTGCATTTTTCCATATATCTATATCTGAAGAGAAAAATAGATAAACTTTAGCAAAAACCAAATTAATACAATATTGATTTTAACCAATGGAAAAGTTTAATAACTTTATGGATTCCTAATACTATTTGATCATATTCATATATTGTACATATATTCATATACATGTCATATATTCATATATTGTACATAACATGTTCCTCCTCTCCCTGCTTCCAGAGAGTGGGCTATGACAAAAAGTCTTCACCACACATCAGGCTCTCCTCCTGTGTGTAAATATATATTATGATTATGATCCAAAGTATTATTCACTATAGCATAATTATGATTATTTATGAACATCATCACATAATCATGTGGATTATACCTGATCATTGGACTTTTCCTCATATAAAAGGGATTTTTTTTTTTTATATAGCCAAATAGTACGTAAGTAAAACTCAGTAGACAGTCATTACATCAGAGATACTTTTAAATTTGATCCCTGACCTCCTTTCAGATATATATTTTTAAGTTAAACCCATGAACTTCCTGTCAACACGTCCATCCATAATAGCCTCGCCAGGTCATGAGAGAATGCCAAGCTTGCCCTTTTCCTAAGAATATAAGACAGGTCAGATGCCATTGGGTTACTGAAAAGATCTGACATTTTGGAGACAACTGGTACATTCCCAGATACAATCTTTTGACTATCAATAGATTTGGTTGGCTGCAATTCTTTAATTTCAGTTAATACTGGAATTTCAATTTGTGGATTTTCCTGCATGGCATATGGTTTATATGCAACATGTAATTTCCTACGTTTCTCATAGATTTTGTCACTTTGGCCAATACCTTTCCTCCTACAAATAGGGGACACTATAACCGGATTTGACAGATGCCTTTTAATAGGCTTTGCTTTTTGCTTTGGACATACTCGGTTTGCTTTTGCCATTTGTCTCTCATGTGTTCTGGCCACGTCCAATAAACTAACAGCTTCAAATAAAGTCTTCTTATCTGAGGCACTGGCAAGGGTGACTGCATTCAAGAATTTGAACTTTTTAACAAAACTTTTCACCATAGATGAAGAGTTCACCTTTGGAATGACAGTTTTGTATGTTCTCTCAAATTTAGACATGAATGCAAATGTACATTCTTTTCTGCCAATCTTTATCTCATTCAGTATGTCAGATGTTGGCATGCTGTCACCTCTAGTGCACCAGATTAGTTTCTTTAATCTCTCCACATCACTGTCTTTTAACCATTCATCTGACTCATTATCATAAGACATTTTTGCAGATAAACGTTCTGTAAAATCAATAGGAAGCCATAATTTAAACAGTTTATTTCTCTGTTCAATATTTAGATCAAATTTCTCTGCATGGCTTTCAAAAATTTCTGAGTTTCTACACACATGGATCTTTACATCATATGTGGGAATGGCTTTACTCAGATTGATCAAAAATTCCTGAGATTTTAATTTCAATTTAGTTTCTTGTATCATTTGTTCTTCACCATCTATGGCCATTACTGCCACATGGTGCTCTTTGTCAACATATTGAGATTTCTCATTATCTGTCTGAACAGATTTATGCATACTATTACTTAATTTCTTCTCTGTTACCACGTCATTAAAAATCTTTACCAAAGAAGCAATATTCCTAAATACCTGCTTCTCTTTTGTAGAACAAATTCTATTTTCAATCTTAGAATTTGCCTGCTCACATTGTGTATACAAATCTTGCCATATACTCTCTATACTGTCACTAGGCACAATTTTAAAATCAACGTTACACTTTTTAGACAATGACTCTAATTTTTCCATACTTTAAAAGTAAAATCTTTACTCACCACTGTAGAAAGCTTCACCTTTAGCTTGTCCTTGGAACAGTTGGTCCCTGTCATCAGAACGTCTCAGTACGTCTGGCACGTGTGGTCCTTCTGTATTTCCTCACAGGCTTTCCTCACACAGGCTTCCGTATCATATAACACGTGCAACAGTCATCTGTATCTCACCAATATAGATTCTTTTTCGAAGTCTTCCTGAATCTTGCAATTCATACAACTTGCAAAATACTCCTCTCTTCCCCCTTAATTGCAAGTGAACGGAACGAGAAAAACAGGAAAAAAACGACCGTGCTGGCTCGCCACTGTTAAATATCTTGTATTTGCCGGTGAGACTTGTGTCCACTGTTAAATATCCGGACCTGGCCTTGTCCACGATAGGAAGAAGTCAGCTTGTTATAAATCAGTGTAGAGGTTTATTAATATCTTGAAGGAAAACACAGGAACAGGGAAAATGTCCAAATAACACAAATATCAGTCAATTGTCAATAGCTTACATCTTCAGAGAAGTTAAATCATCTGGATATCTTGTAGTTACAGCTTGGTTCATGCTTGATCATCTGGTTGGTGGACTTGGGCTGGTTACGACGTCCATGGATGTCCATCTGCCTGGACCACCCACCTTGGTGTTCCCAAAGACAGACCTCCTGGTCTTCCCCTGGTCTTTCCAAAGACAGACCCAGACATGTGTATTTCTTACTCATTTATATTCATGAGAGTGGGTGTTACCTTCCATCTTGTAGCTATGTAAGGAGATTTCTAAAATAGTGTACTCTAACCGCACCCATGCACCCAAAATATAAGACTATGATGTCAGTAGAGTGTTAACCCCATGTCTGCTAGAGAATATTGTAAATATATAATATTTAACATTCTTCATACTACAAATTAAATCCAGGGCAGCTAACGCTAGGTTTACACCTGCGTCCGGGTTTCCGTTTAAGGATCCACTTGGGGAGCCCCTGAATGGAAACCTAATCGGCTTAAAAAAAGTGTTTACCTGGGGACCCTATAGACTATAATGGGGTCCATCAGGTTTACGCCTGATTCCCGGCTGAAAAATGTTCTCTGCATTTTTCAAGCGGAATGGGGAATGAAATCCCCCAGCCTAAGCATTAGGTGTAAAGTCAATATGCATTACATCTATTATATCTAATATGAATTGTTTGTTTTGAGTCTGTCACCAGGACCAGGATGGTCCCCCTAATAATTATTAATTAGCAGGTATGATGTTAAAAGGCTTGCCCACTTCATTTTATTAATGACTTATCCTTAGTATATATCATCAATAACAGATCAGTGGGGGTCCAACACCTAGGATCACACTGATCGACTGTTTGAAATGGCCCTGGTTTTCATGTGAGTGCAATGGCCTCTTTATTGTTTACATTGTTTTCAGTCTATTTCATAGCAGTCATGCAATGTAATTACAGTCTTCGCCACAGAAGTGAATGGAACAAGGCTGTAAATACATTGCACTGACACTAAAAAACAAACGGTGTGTAATGAAGAGGTCACAGTGGAATTATGGTAGTGAGTGAATGAACTGTGACCTCTTGATTTATAAGACTCATATTCAAATGTGAATAGAATTAGAATAGCATACAACACACAGCAACCCTTCTGTCACTGTGCTACCATATGAGGCACTGTTCTATCTATCTATCTATCTATCTATCTATCTATCTATCTATCTATCTCCTATCTATCTATCTATCTATCTATCTATCTATCTATCTATCTATCTATCTTTCCATAAACATTGTAAGCCTGTGGGCAAGGTCCTTGTTCCTACTTGTATTATGTTGGTCATCTACTTATTTTTGTGATCTTTGTACTTATTATATTTGTACTATTCATGTAAACGCCTTCACAAAGTACAGCATCATGGAATCAATGGTACTATAAAAGTAAATAATAGTAGTAAGGAAAGACATGGGACATTGGATTGTTCAGTCCCCTTCTCAGTATCATACACCATAGGAAACAATCTTACAGGTGTTGCTTGTGTGTGGTTTTATATCCTAAGGCTAAAGCCTCACATTTTGTTGCGTTTTTTTGAGCCAAAACTAAGAATGGCCACAAAAGGAATGGGAAGCATGTAGGAAGTTCTTATACTTCTACCTTCTTCTCAATCTACTCCTGGCTTTGGCTCAAAAAACTTCAGCAAAAATCTGCCACAAAAAAAGAGCTGTGTTTCTGCAACGTGGGGCTTTAGCCTAAGGAAGAAACTGTCATTTCACCTTCAGAGCTAATATATTATACAAAATATGGGATTCATCTAATCACTTAAAAAAGCAGCCCTCACCAAAGAGACCCTACATTTCTGCTTTATCTAACAGACAATTCTTGGAATGTTACAATTTGATATAGTTTTTTAACGTCTTAAACATGAGCCTATTTTCTGCCCTCAAGGCCAGCTGAAAAAATAGATTAAACAACGCAGTTAGGCGTTTCAGACCCCAGAGTATAATAATCGGAGACCCGGGGGACTAAAAACATGAAAAAACACTGTTACTTACATGTCCCCCGGCTCCTACGCGGTCTTCTCTGCTGCCGTCCTTCTTCTATGACGTCGGAGGTCACATGACCCGGGACGCAGGCCGGATTCATGTGACGTCAGAGACGTCAGGAAGGAGGCCTGACAGGTAAGTAACAGTGTTTTTTATGTTTCTTACCTCTCCCGGTCCGCCAATCATTATACTTGGGGGTCCGAAAAGACCCCCGAGTATAATGATAGCAGCGGTAGCGGCTGTCACCAGGCCTCCAATGTCCCGGGCCCTGTGGCAGCTGCCTCTGCTGCTATGGCGGTAGTTACGCCACTGCTTGGGGCAATGAGAAGGAATATTCTTCAACACTGGATTACTCTGTTTTTATTTCTCTGTTTCCTTTGATTCAGTCGATAGTCAACCACATATCTAAGAAGCATTGGTTAAACGTCTTGCTCATGAAAAACACAAAAATGCTTTTTTGACATAAAGTCATTTCTGTCAAAGCACCAACGTTTTATTCGTGGTGTTGGACAGCGAGAAAATGGATAACTTCTGTCAACTTCCTTTGTGGTTATAGCTTATTTGTTTTTCTCCTAACAAAGCATTTCCTATCTTTATTGGTCCCTTTGTCATATTACAACAACTGCTATAAGACAGCAATGTTGTCACAACAAGCCATGCTCGTAGTACGGTAGGGGGGCTGTTACAAGAGGTATTAATACACTGCTGCCATTATCACCCCTGCAACAATAGTTGGTTTACTATTAGTGCCTACTTCACTTTGCCAGCAGTACACCCACATGGTGATTCCAAATAGCTATTCCTACCTCAAAATTACTCTTGTTGCTAGTGACATAGTAGTATAACTGGTTTCTAGAATAGCAATAGACAACACTGGGTATAAAAAGCGATGCCCATGCAATAGTACCAGCCTTACTTAGTACAGTGTGTGGCTTCATAGAAACAAAACACTATAGATTTGATGATGGCCCACGGTTGCATTCGACACATGGGCAGCATGAATGACCCTGTAAGACCCTCTATATTTGCCGCTTAAGGCAGTTGACCACTTGGCCAGGAAGAATTGAAAGGAAACACCTCTAACACCTTGTGCTGATTCAGATGGTCTCACAATATGCATACAGTTACCAACAGCCTTTGAGTACGTAGTGTTTCATGTATATCCAAATGAAGATTCACACCATCTAATAGAATGTAAAAGTTTATTCTGGATACATTTGTAGACATGATATTAGACACTGTAACCACAAAGCATTCCTGGCATAGGCGTTCTCACACGATTTTTGAAAAATAAACTTTAGAAATGTTGTTGGCACGCATTTGTTCTCACTAGCCAGACATTTAATGTACTGTATGTTTCTCCATAAAAGTGATGCCTGGTAATCAGACATAGACGTTAACAGCAGGCCATTTCATGTTAAGTCAGCGCAAATATGGACTTTCTAATCATATACAGCTTTTCTAGTTTTTCTTGCGGATAGACATATACATGGGAATTTTATATTATATGGACCACCAATAAAAGGTGTGAATAACGGATAGTTGTAGTAGGTTATATTTATTGTGTAATAGGCACTTACAGGTGGTGACATAAATATTGAACATGTCACCAATTTTATAAGTAAATATATTGCTAAAGGTGCCGTTGACATGAAATTCTCACCAGATGTCGGCAACAATGCATCCAATCCACACAGGCAAAGAAATCAAACCATAGATGTCCATAAATTAAGTTATGTGTAATAATGAGAAATGACACAAGGAAAAAGTATTGAATACGCTTACTGAAATGTATTTAATACTTAGTACAAAAGCCTTTGTTGGTGATGACAGCTTCAAGACACCTCTTGTATGGAGAAACTAGTCACATGCATTGCTCAAGTGTGATTTTGGCTCATTCTTCAAATCCTGAAGGTTCAGTGGGCTCCTTATATGAACTCTAAGCTTTAGTTCCTTCCATGGATTTTCTATTGAATTCAGGTCAGGTGATTGGCTGGAGAATTCTAGCAGTTTTATTTTCTCTCTCAAACCAATTGAGAGTTTCCTTGGCTGTGTTGTTTGGGATCTTTGTCTTCCTGAAATATACACCCTCCTATCATCTTCATCATCCCGGTAATTGGCAGCAGATTTTTTTCTATCAAGAATAGAATTTGTCTATTCATCCCTTCTTCAATAATATGAAGTTTATAATTGTCGTATACTGAAAAACAGCCCCGCACCATGATGTTCTGACCTCCAATCTTTACTGTTTGTATGGTGTTTTGGGGTTGATATGCCCTCCAAACATGTAGGGTATTATGGTATCCAAAAAGTTAAATTTTGGTTTCACCTGACCTGATTATATTATCTCAGTATTTCACAGGCTTTTCTAAATGTTGTTGAGCACCCTTTAAATGCACTTGAACATGCTTTTTGCTCAGCAATGAAGTCATATGTGGTGAGCGTGTCTACCGGCCATGGAGGATGAATGCATTACTGATTGACACAATTGTACCTATTGATTCCAGGTCTTTCTGCAGCTCTGCACCAGTGGTCCTTGGCTCTTGGATAACTCTTCTGTTAGTTCTTTTTACTACTCTATCTGAAATCTTGATGGGAGCACCTGGTCGTGGCCAGTTTTTGGTGAAATTACCTTCTTTCCTCTTCCAGATTACGGCCCCAAATGTTCACTGGAAATTTCAGTAGTTTAGAAATTCTTCTGTGACCAATGCCATCAGTATGTTTTGCAACAATAAAGCGGAAAGGTCTTGAGACAGCTCACAGGTTTTACCCTTCATGAGATGTTTCTTGTGTTGCACCTTTTCATATGCTATCAGTTGAATCAGATGATATGGTGTCATGGCTTTCCATTGCTTTTTGCACCATTCTTTCTTCATGTGTTCAATACTTTTTCTAATTATTACACATAATTTATGGACATCTTTGATTTCTTGTGTGGATTGGATGGGTTGTTATCGACATCTGGTGAGAAGTACTGGAGAGGGTGTACATCTCACCCAGATGATGGATAATCCAGAGAGTTTTGTTTCTCAGCAGACAACTTTGTTTGCTGAGCATTATTTAAATGCCGTGCACTGGGCTGGATTTTTAGGGAATGACAGGTAGGCTGGTAGTGGGACTTGCCATTCCCATCCCCTCCAGTCCACATCTTGTGGACACTCCTGCGGGAACCCAGCTGTCTCCAGTTTGGGAGAGCAGACTATGGCAGAGCTTGGCTGGAAAGCCACAAGGGAGGTTGCTACTGCTGGAGACAATTTTGACTGTCTGTGTCTATTCTAGGTGAGGTGATCTATTTCTTTTTAGTTAGAGCCCAGACAGGAAGGTGTTTATTTTATGTTTTTCTTCTGTGCTGCATATGCCAAAGTGTATTTGGAGTGAATAAAACCAAAACACTTGGACTTTTACCTTGGAGTCTGTGTCAATGCCAACCACCCAGCAACCCCAGATAACAATAGCATCTTTATAAATATATTTACATGAAAACTGGACTTTGAACTAACATCTAAGATAGTGCAAACCCCTAATACCGTTATGTAAACCTCCTTCTCCCCACTTATATACTCCCTTTTTATCTCTTTTTTTTTCTCCATCTTCCCAGTTTGTACTTTCTATTGCATGGTTTGTACTTTTGTGGTATTTCTATATTACTGTTCCAAGGTACAGATGATTCTGATGCTTGAAATTATGTATTTTAACTTTCTGTATGTTTCTATTGGTTTTGAGAACTATATTTATGCATTCAATAAAGACCTTTTGAAACTAAAAAATTAAAGGGGTTACCTGGTATTTTTAATAAATTAAAAAGGGGCAGCAATAGGCAGAACAGAATAAAAGAAACAGTACTCAACTTTCCTACAGCATCATAGGTTCAGTCCTCACTCTGCCGGAAACAATGAGATCATGTTTATTGCTCATGTCGTGCTGCAGCCAATTGCTGGCCTCAGCAGTTACGTGCAGTTTATGCATTACGAACCATTAAGTGCAGTTTCTGATTCGCTCTGATCGAATCTTGTAAAATGGTTATGGTTAATAACCCTAACTTACATTCACAATTGACGATTCAGTGTCAGTGGGTCTTAAACTTACTGGCACTCTTTCTCTCTCTCTAAACACTTTGTGTGGCAGTGGCCCTGTGCCCTTGCTAACTCCTCTTTTTTACGTTAAGGGCTAGTTCACACGTAGTTTTTTTGGTCCTGATTTTGACGCGGAATTCGCGTTAAAATCTGGTTGAAATAAACCGCCAACCATTGAATCCAATAGGAGTCGGTCATTTCAACCGGAGCAACCTGCCCTATCTTGACACGGATGCCGCAGCGGAAACTGACGCGAGATCCGCATCAAGCCAATCCCTCCACACTAGGCGCATTCATTTGGGCCTAATCCAGAACACAAAGCTGCAACAGTTGGAAGCCGCGGCAGGCGCATTTTGGTCCATAACATAGACAGCCATGCCCACAGCGGAGCAGCGGCTCGGAGTCGGGACCCAGAAGGTGGTACTCGGAAGGCCGACCTAGGATGCAGGAGACTTGAGAGCGGATGAGAGGATTTTGCCCTGTCGTGGCAGGACGTAGCAGGGCACTTGTCCAGGACGGTTGGAAGCTACAATATGCCTAATCTACGTCTCCGTGATGTCAGTAACGTCACGTGACATAACCTAGCGCTGGAGGTGCTAACTGTAACTATGGCTTATTTTTGGAGTAGGGCTTATATTTCAAGCCTCCTCCAAAAACCCTGCAAAATTAAGCTAAGGCTTATTTTTGGAGAAACCGGTACTACAAAAAAAACCGAACAAACAAAAAAACTGGGATAAGCGCGTTCATAAAAACAAAATTGGAATGATCATAATTGAAGTGGATGGATAAAAATGGTCAAGATGCGCCAATACATCCATTAAGCAAAGTAAAAGGATATTTTATAATAACAGAATCAGATCGCAGAGAGCCTATAAGACTCAGGACAATGATCAGCCCAAAAGGCTACATGGTTGGCTGGTGCCTGATCAAGCAGTCAATGTGAATGACACACGGGCTGAAAGATCAAGACTTATGTTTGTTATTCTATGTGTACACTAGTGTTTTTCATCCAGAACCGGCACTTATGTCAGCAGTGGGGAAAAACGTTAGTGTGCATGGAGCGGTAAACAGTATTGGAACTGCTGGATTGACCAAAGAAAATGAAGTATGAAAGGTTCGTCCTCCAAATGAAAAACAGAAATGTTTCTGAAGACGCAAGTGTGATTTCCAACAGATGTCGAAGCTTTTATTAGTGAAGTTTTAGACATTCATGTCTCAGCTGGTTTAGAATTTGTTTCCACCTTTAATCCATCAACTGAACTGAATCATGGACTGGCACAGTAAAACGCAGTCTTAGGAAATATCACATGATATTAGAACTGTAGCAGAAGTTGGAAAACAAAGACTGTACTGACATACTGTATATACCAAAAATGTCTTATGGGGACACATAAAATGTGTATAAAGAAAGTCTATTTCTTTATAGACTGTTAGTTTTGCCATATATTGCATGGAAGAAAATGTGTACAACCAATAACTAGGCATGTTAAGCAGCATATAAATGCAGCACATCACTTTAGGCACATTACCTAGGCAAACCAAATGTAATTCCCTCCACACATTTTCCATGCTCTCATCACATTCCCAGGATTTAAAAATACTTTGCTATTTCAGTACATGGCATTCATATTCTAAGGCACAGAGGGCATGATCGAAAGTTTTTTAAGTTAATCTGCTATCTATTAATTTTGTCGTACGAATGCAATGCATGACACATGAAGAATAAATCAGATGAAATTGATTATGAAAGCCATCATCTGTCATGTCATTATTCCATCTAATATCCCTTACTTCCATTAAAGGGGTTGTCTCATTAAAAGCATTCTATCTATACTGCTAGTTTATGTGGATTTAAGACTTTTCCTAAATACATTGCTTTATGAAAACTGCTTTGTTTGGCTATCTTAATTTATTCACTTCATTGTTGACACTGTGTTTCTATGGCCACTGGGCTTATCTGCTCATTTCCCAAGTGACTTAGCTGCCTGCTCTCAGGGGAAAGGGGGGGAGGGGCTGACAAGCAACTGAGCTCCTCAGATAGGGGAGGGGGGAGGTGAAAGCTCCGGGATTACTGTGCTGTCTATCTTCAGCTTTTCCACTTATCAGCCGTTTTATTGAATTTGGCTGATAAGGGCCGCGATAAGGAGTCCAGGAGTCTGTTACCTCTGTATGTAATGCAAGCTGACTCAAATCCAGCTCTGCTACATTAGTTTCCACATCAGCTTCATACTGTGGTAATGAATAGCAGATAGCAGAGCAAGCGAAAGCCCGCCCACCAATGTGTCGAGAAATCCAGGAAGTGAAGAGAGCACAGAGCCCTGCAGGCTGCAGAACAAGAGTTATGGGAATACCCCTTTAACACTTTCACTACCAAGGTTTTTGGAGTTTGATACATTTGGTGGTGGTGACGATTTGTACACTTTTGAGATGCACAAATTAAGCCTAAAACGATATAATAAAAAAAAAAATCATGCTAAAACCCCTTAACTAGTATCTTCCAACACAAATTGTCAAAATGCAACCCTAAGCACTATACACATAGGTTCCTTCATGTAATATTGTGTAAAAGTGTCATTTTTTGTAGAAAATACATGACTGCGAATAAATGTCTGCCCCAAGCAGAAAATTCGAATCACAACATGTAAAAAAATAAAAATAAAAATTTGATAGGCACAAAATCACTAGAACTGAAAAGACCAAAAGACTGGCTTTAATGTGTGTATGTAAAAAAGTTATACAAAAACAGCAGCTTATAATTCCAATAACAGCATATAAAATAATGGAATTATCCCAAACACAAAGCAGTCAATGACAGGCGTACCTAGGAAATGCCATTTTTTTATGACAGTCTCTCTTCTATATTTCCGATTCCCATTGAAACCACTCCTGGTTTTGACTCAAAATAAAAATAGCAAAATCTCAATAAAAAAAAAGATCAATTCATAAAGAATCCTCTACACTTTTGTGGCATAAAAGTGTCAAAAATCTCTGGCTTTTTTTTTTTTTTTTTAAACAGGAATGCTTTTATACTAGTTTCCAAAAAGGAGGCAAGGTGATGCAAGTACACAGCCTGGCGGACAATGAACCGGATTATTGAGGAGGCCTGCAATGTTATAAATTAAGCTAATCCACCTGTGGTGCAGGGTTGTGAAGACCTGTGTACAATACAGTGGATTAGATTGATGAGTGAGTACTATTCGAAACTCCAGTTTCGAATAGCATGCTTCCATAGGAATGAATGGATGTAGCCGATGTCCGCCTGTGGCCTCTGCCACGGAAAACCGTTTTTTTTTTGGCTGAAGACAAAGTCCTGCATGTCCAACTTGTGTCCGGCCCCCCCAAAAAAAACAGTTCCCCACGGAGAGGCCGCAGGCGGACACCGATGTCACCTTTAAAAACCCATTCAAATGTATGGGTTTTAAAGCTGACTGCCAGGTAGCTGTCCCTGTCCAGTTTCTTGGGGCTGAGGACAGAAACCCGGCCGAATGGCACATGGCGGACACCGGACGCAAGTGTGAACGCCCCCTAAGGCTGTATTCCTCAAAGATTCTAATGACATTTCCTGTTCTGATATCTGTCAGGGCACTTGCATCATGGAAACCTTTTGTGAATTCAAATAACCAAATTACATATATAATTGCCAGTATTCACCATTTTTGGCTCAGTATACTGGTTTTCATATACAACATACATGTATAGAAGATCGGCACATGGGCCCATTATTTTTAATGATCTGTGTGTAGCCCACAGTATCCAGGATACCAGTGATTTTTTCCCCCTGACGAAGCCACGGTAGTGGCGAAACGCGCATCGGGGCGCGTTCACTACATGAAAGTCCACCCATAGAGAGCAAGACAATGGATAGACATGTTTCTAGGAGCCCTGAACTTGTTTGACCTGAAACAAACCTTGGACCCAAGCCAGCCAAACCTGAAACCAAACAAATCCTGAGAGGTTCGCCCATCTGTAGCTAAACTGTTGCACCTGAGGAAGGGTGTGGTCAGACGCCCGAAACGCGTTGTGCGAGTTTTAAATTCAATAAAACCGTATTTTTCAACCTTTGAGGAGAGCGCATTTCCTGAATACCAGATTTATTATCTGATTCTTTGGTCCTTTTACTTCAGTGATTAACAAATGAGAGCATTTGTAACCATTACAAAGTATATAATCATGAGCAAAATATCACCTAAGATGACTGCACCCTGCCTACCAGCCCACAGTTATGTCCTTGCTTCTAATAAGTTAGCAAGCTCCCCACGTTCTTCTAGCATAAGGCTAGGCTCACATCTGCATGGAGACTCCATCGCAGTGTCTGCTTAAAATCAATGAAAATGTCGTGTACAAACAACTTTTCAACTGGAGCTTTTGATTAAAAACAGGGAACACGCAATGAACCCCATTATAGTCAATTACATTACATTATCTACATATGAATGTCTGATCGCTGGGATCACGTGTGCAGCCTCTCATTTCCAAGTATAGTGGACTGACAATACTCTGCTATTTTTGTCAGTCCTGCAGACTTTGAAAGGAGCAGAGCAGCATTGACTCCCTTCGAACTCTTCACCATGGTCGTGCCGCAAGGAGTAACTGGGAAAATAGGATACCCATTCCTGTGGTCAGTGGGGGTCCTAGTAGTGGGATCCCCTGCAATCAGACACATCATATGTAGCAGTCTTCAATTTAAAAAAAAAAATAAAAAATCAGTTGTGTCAGAAATACACAGACGCATGAAAGAGAGCTGTTGGAAAGGACTGTGACTGTCTAAGGGCCAGAAACCATACTATTCAAAACCACATGTATAAGGTAACACTGCTGGTCAATTCAGTTCACAGATCCTTCATAGAAAACTGTTTTGGTTTGTAACTTGAATTGAATACTTTACAGACTTTTCCCTGAACATGAACAGAATAAAAGATAAATTACAGTAAATGGAGATGTTTGCAGTTATGAGGATTTCAACTAAATCAGTTAAACAGTTTTTGAAAGCTATACACTGTATAAAGATATACAGAATGCACAGTGATTCCCATAAAATTTGGTTTGGGTCTTCAATATAATGAAACACTAGAGACAGGGGTGTAGCTAGAAAATGCCAGGCACCATAGTAAACTTTTATATAGTATACTATAATATCCATCTTATATTCTGTACTGTTTCCAACACAGCCTGAACAAAAATGGTACCCTATATCATAACCGTGCAATCCATATATGTCAATACGGTGATTGCAATAAGTGACATCTTTTGTGACTTCTCCTGGCCAAAACTAGCCCTTGCAGAGTTTGATGCCCTTATGTACAAACATACCATCTCTAGCAATACAAGTCCCCCCACCCATTAACAGAAGGTCCCTCAAAAAGCTAATGCACAGTGCCAAAATTAGCCCAAAAACAACAGAGCAACACGGAGTACCCTAAAAAGTAACAGAGTCACAAAGGTAATAGCCCCCTAGAGAGTGTGCAATCTAAACCAGAAGTGCTACACAGAGGACCCCAACAATAACAGCTATGGTCAGAGAGTAGCAGCCCTATCAAGTTTCAGTTCTTGTATTTCCTTTACTGTTTTACTCTCTGAATATTTAATATTATGTGACATGCAGTTATGTGTTATTTTCAGTGCGGATGAGAAATGAATGTACCAGGATGAAGTAGGATGTCTAGACAATTCCCAGATTTATGCTGTGTCACTCTGTATTTTGTTGTTGCTGATCAAAATGATCAAAATTAAATGTAGCAGCCATGTTATGTATCAATTTTATGTATTTGGCATAATCAGCTGACCATCTTATATTCATGGGAACGGCAAATGGAGACAGAGAGAGAAAGCCTGGGCAATTCGATTTCCATACGCCAAAATCTTTGGTTACAGACTTGGACTGTTATATACTTCATACAGTGGTTCCTAAAGTTACAATGTCCTAAGCATGCAATATTTTCAACATGCAATGGCCTCTTCTGAACCACTGTAATGTGTTAAGGGTCTTAAAGGGGTTGTCCAGGATGTACAGTTTTTCACAAGGAGGCTGGGGAAGGTGAAAAAAAAAAAAATTATACTCACCTGTCCATAATGCTCCGGTTGTTGGGTCTAGCAGCACCCTGGTGCTTCTTCCAGTGGAAGTGCTTGCCTCACGTAACTGCTAAGGCTCATCAGCTGCCTAAGAAAAG